>NW_026542706.1:0-334534 GCF_028750875.1 Macrosteles quadrilineatus
TGATAGATCTACAAAAAACGCTGCATACACACGTATTTGAAAAATATTACGTATATATAGCGATTATTGTTAGATCTACAAAAAACGTGCATACACACGGATTTGAAAAAAATTACGTATATATAGCGATTATTGTTAGATCTACAAAAAACGCTGCATACACACGGATTTGAAAAATATTACGTATATATAGCGATTATTGTTAGATCTACAAAAAAACGCTGCATACACACAGTTAGATTAGGCTAAGTTAGGTTAGGTTAAGACAGGTTACGATAAGTTAGGTTAAGTTAGGCTAGGCCAAGTTAGGTTAGGAAAATCCGGCAACGCCTTACACTTATCTTTACACACTTAGCTAGTTTCACTTTCGCATCAGCTATCTTATATGGCGTAGGTTAGGAAAATCCGGCAACGCCTTACACTTATCTTTACACACTTAGCTAGTTACACTTTCGCATCAGCTATCTTATATGCCTTACACTTATCTTTACACACTTAGCTAGTTACACTTTCGCATCAGCTATCTTATATGGCGTTGCCGGATTTTCCTAACCTAAACTTGGCCTAGCCTAACTTAACCTAACTTATCGTAACCTGTCTTAACCTAACCTAACTTAGCCTAATCTAACTGTGTGTATGCAGCGTTTTTTGTAGATCTAACAATAATCGCTATATATACGTAATATTTTTCAAATCCGTGTGTATGCAGCGTTTTTTGTAGATCTAACAATAATCGCTATATATACGTAATTTTTTTCAAATCCGTGTGTATGCACGTTTTTTGTAGATCTAACAATAATCGCTATATATACGTAATATTTTTCAAATACGTGTGTATGCAGCGTTTTTTGTAGATCTATCAATCGCTCAATGGTCTTTCCCTATTGAACAGGGTGGTATCGTCGGCAAACAATAAGGTTTACCCATTTACGTTCACCAGAACTAGCTGCTTTCGGTCTGTCAAGTAGCTACTGAGGTGCTGCTTAAGGTGTTCAAAACTGTGCCTCCAATACCGTGCCTCGTTAGCTTGGCCAACAGTATGTGATGTGAAACCACATCGAAGGCCTTGCTCAGGTCACAGAGTCTCAAAAGGACCGACTCGTTATCCTCGAAAGCATCTGTAATAGCACCGATAAGTTTCAAGAGAGCAGAGGATGTGCCTAAAGCCATGATGATCATTTGGGAATGGTTGGTTGTTTTCAAAATATGCCAACAATTGTCTTTTGGTCTCCAGCATCTCAGAGAAGACTGGCAAGATAGAGATAGGTCTATAATTTGTCGTGTAAGAGGGATCAGCCTTCTTGAATATGAGGATAGTCCTAGCTATCTTTAGGCTGTCAGGAAAGATTCCCTTAGTCAAGCAGAGGTTAACAAGTTTAGTCGGTGGCATGATTATCCATCAACTGTGTCCTTACGAATAGAGCATGGCAGACCATTGATATCCCAACTTTCGGAGTCCCTAAAACCTTTCACTGACCCTAGGATATGGTTTTCACACACCTCGGTCCAACTTGTTAGTGTATTATTTCCTGGGCAATTACTTGGGTTTTCTGTACTCGTTGACCAGCTCCCATGCTGCTTTGTAAGTGTTGAGAGCAGCAGCTATCCTATTAACATTGCCGAATTTTTCGCTTCCTTAACTCTAGAACTATAAACAATTTTTATTCTCTTGTAAAGCAAGAAATAGCATAGCCTAGTTAAGAAACCATATCACTTTTAACATTCTTACATTTTAATTATTATGATCACAGTTTTGGGGGCTTACTAATTGAATCCATACAATCAATCAATACTGGCATAGTTAGGCTTTTCAATTTTCAAATTCGCTCTTTGAAGCTAGCTAAAATACCCCCACTTCACTGCGGGCGATATTGAATTTAAGTGCGGAGGTTAATGTACCAAATTCTGGGGTAGCTAAAAGTTAAATGAAAGAGTGGTTTGTTCAAAAGGCTTTTAATTTGTGCAGTTTCAGATTACAATGGGGTTGAGATTACTTTGCAACAATTATTACAGAACGTTTTTATAAACAATGTTTTCAGCTTTGTTGTCTGGTGTGTATGTGTACAAATCTCTGCTGCACGATACACGTGAGCATGCCGCGTACAGTTGGCCATAAGAAGATTTTCTAGATGTACAGTAAGTAAATAAAAGAAACGTCTTGTAACACTTAAAATAACACATACAATGCTAATCAAGAAGTTTTCTAAATATAAGCCGGCTACTTAAAGAGTTTGGTCTTGTGCTTTATTTATTATCATGGCAGAGGTCATCTTCAGTGAAAATTAAAGCCATTTAAATGTAAACGTTAAGTGTGTTGGAATGATTGGAATTCTTGGCATGAAAACTGTATTGCCTTTTGCACATGCCTGGGCTTCAATAACGTTTTGTTTCAACGGAGTAAGTCGGGTACCATTGCAGAATCGCGGAGGTTCCAAATTGCTCAGTAGCATTACAGGTACCCCCACTTTCAATTCAATTTTTTGAGGAGGGACACCTGGAAACTCCAAGGTGTTGAGAAACTCTACTGGATATTGAACGGCCGCATCCTCTTCTAACACAGTGTCAATAGACAGATACTCTGATGTGTAACCTGGAATTGCTGTAACTATCTTGCTGTTGATAGTATTACCAGTGTACTTTTTGGGGGCAAGTATAGCTCTTTCACACAGCCATTCACTGGACAAATGAACTCAGTAACTGATGGAAATACTTTCATTAGTAGTTCCTCCGATGAATCAACCATGTTGGCAAAGTTTAGAGGAAATGAGATTCTTTGTTGGCTATCAACAGATATCTGTCCATTTCCGATATTTAATAAATCAGAAGAAAACAATTCAGCATCGTGTTCGTTGTGAAGAATCTCTCTTATGTTCTGTATCAAATTCTTTTCCTCAACGTAACTCCACTAATCAGACTTTTTAGTGCAGGTACTTATTTCATCTGCGGGTGTTTCTCGAGGACTGGAAGGGTTTGCCTGAAATCTAAAGCCAATAAAACAACCAACCCTCTCATCAAGAAAACTATGGTTCCTTTTTGCTGAGCAATTCTGTTTGTAACAAAACACATCAAGTTGTTCCGGTAAAAGTTCTGGTAAATTTCTTAAAATATGGTTCTGTAGGTCAGTAGTATTGTATGACATCTCTTTGAGAGCTTCTGTATTGACGTTGCTCTCTTGTTGAGGTGCGGGAAGGCCAAATTAGCTCAAATCTCTACCACACATGGCCAAAACCAGAGATGCAATTGCCAGTAACGCTTCATTGTAAACTACCTCATTATAAAGTGTACCTGGAACTTCTCAACTAAAACACACCAATATGTCTTCAGCCATGTCGTCTGCTTTCCCAAAGTTCTAAGGGGTTTGACAGCCCACAGGTGCTCGCCAGGATCGAGTTGATGTCTGATACGTTGTGGAGAGCGAGTCAAAACAGCATCATGCATTGTGGATTCCCAGCGGTCATCACGATCGAGCAAACAATGGGCTTCACACACTTCTCTATATGGATTGCATGACTTTCAACAGTCCTTAAGTGCTCGAGGTAGGACCACGTACACTGTGAAGTAGCAAACATAAACAGTAGCACTCTAAGTTAACGGGATGAACCGTGGTACTCGTTCTAGCACTTCTGAGTAATTTAAATCAGACTGATTCTCCACTGGAAAGCCAATACCACGACACTGGAACTCTTTTTGTGAAGCGTTCCAGGTGTAGTAGTGGGGTACTTCATTGTAAAGGTCCTAGCAAATTCATCATTAGTACACAGCTCAAAGAATTCAGTAAATATAGTGTCTCTTGGGTTTTGTAAAACGTAATGCTGTTGTCATTGAAGTAAACCCCCCCTGGAAGTTCTCAAGGTACTCAGATGAGTAACAGTGGGGTGTCTTTCACTGGAAACCCAAAGATACACCATGCTGCCTCGTTAGAACTCAAGTAACGTCCTGGCTGGTAAAGAGTTACCTCATCTCTGGTGCAGCCTCCCTCAACAGATAGAAATCAGCTCGGCCACTTCCCTTGTTTACATATTTGCATATGTATTTTATACTCTTCACTGAACTGCAGTGTACTCCACGTTAGGCGTTGAAAATCTTGAACTGGGTTGTATGGTACAATTCAATGGTTGTCAATATCCACAGATCCTCGTCCTGATACATTTATTTCAGAGTCCACCGTAATTTGTTGATCACTTTCTGTACAAAGGGTACCCATTATAGCTGGTATCTCAGTCATCATCTATCTGGGATATATCTTTGTACACTTTCCGTCTTTCTTGCAAGGTGGCCTAGGATTGATAGCACCACAAGGCCCGTGAACCATATGTTTGATCACAATCACATGAAGATTGGGAATAGTGTCATCAGGTATCTCAGCTTGTACGGCATCATCAATTTGTTGTGGTTGGATCTTATCAACCAGCCACCAAAGCATATGGATATGTGGGAGTCCACGTTTTTACCACCCACATGTGTACATCAAGCACTGAACCAAACCTTTGTCAATTATAGCAACAAAACCTGTAACTTTTTGTTTGAAAGCCCTTGCTACTATGTTATGTCTATCAGTTGCTTTCTGACTAGGCAGTAGCTCCTGAACAGTTCCTTCCCATTTTGATTTGCACACCATAGTTATAAACAGGTCAGGACACGCATAGTTTCTAACATGAGAGCATCTTGTGCTCGTTCACTAAGATAGCGTGGTGAGGTAATAAAGCTTAAAGATAAAGCGGTAAGATCACTATTTGACCAAGATCATTAGAGCATACTGTTTCATCGTTGGTGTTTCAATTCTAACACACATGTCTACAATAAACCGACTAAACAGTTATCTGTAGTGAATGATTGGGTTGAAGTTGTTTTGACAAACCATTATGACACATAAAACTGTATTGCAGTCGCTTTTTAGTTGTAGGATGATTGGTTGTGGCATTACTCTGTTGAATGTTGAAATGGTAGCTTTCCTGATCACTCTAAAATATGAGAGGGTATTACAAAACATCATAGAAGCAATGAGTTTCAGATAATCTAACCAAAGTGTCATCTCTTTGACGCAGCACAATATCTCGTGAGTGAAACTTATTGCCAACAATGGCCACTTCATCAACAGTCGGAGCGTTGAATCATCACTCATGCTCCCCAGCTGGACGGCAGTCAGCACACATAATGGCTTTAAAATCATCTGACGGCCACTGATCTAATGCAGTTTTAAAGGACACAATTAAAACATTGTTGTCATAAAGAATGCGTTGAAGGCTTTGTACTATGTTTTAGGATAAACCGGGAATGTTGTCACAGCACCGCCTCAGCTTGTCGATCACCAATGAAAAATATTTGTAGGAAGCCACGAGGCTGATCGGGTTGAGTAATAAGCCAATCCTATGGTATATTTACCCCTGCACAGTGAACGTTGTGGGATAGTCATGTTATACAACTTGGCCAAAGGCACCAAATAAGGTCATTTGGAAGCATGAGTTATATTTTCAAATTTTGTATAAAAACCCCCGAATTCTGCTGTTTCTCCAATGACAAGGGTCTTTAGTAGCTCAATTGGCTCAGCAGTTAAAGGAAGCCTAACTTTTCCATTAGAACAACACATATCCCTATTAGCTTCCATTTTACTGCATCACAATATCTGCATGTTTAGCTCATTCTGCCTATACAAAAAAACTGTGATTGATATAATCAATGAACAGATCATATCGAAAAACTATACCATTAAATGGGTTCCACATCATACTCATGAAGTCTTATCTCCGTCGTCCTGTATAATAGCAGGGGTTTCCTCTTGTGCTTGTGCAGCTCTTTGTAAAGCCATTCTGTTATTGTTGGCCACCAGCCCAGCCTGATGCTATTCATCAGACGTTTCAGCAGCTCTTTGTGATGCAATTCTACTATTTGTACTCTTCAGGTGTTTCAGCAGTTCTGTGTGACGCAGTTCTACTTGTGTTGGCTGGTACTAGAATGTTACGTTCATCGGATGTCTCTGAGGTTCTATGTGAGCTGTGCCTGATTAAATCAACTAAAAGCCTAACATGGCGTTCATTGGGGGTTTCAGATTCTCTATGGGAGGTATGCCTGATCGAATCAGCTAAAAGCCCAGCCTGGTGTTCCTCTGCAGTCTCTGAAACTCGAGTATGGCTCGTTGTCCTTGACAACGGCTTTCGAGAAGATTATAAAAAGAGCAAACAGTGATGGCCATGAAGCACCGAAGCTTTTACATACCGACAAAGGTACAGAGTTTAAAAACAAACCGTTCAACAACATGTTGAGGAGGCATAATATCAAACTATACCATACAGAGAGTGAAGAGAAGTCCGCAATAATTGAAAGATATCATAGGACATTGAATGAGAAACTTAAAGTGAAATTCCAAGTCCGACAATCCCACAAGTGGTACGATATACTACAAGAAGTCACAGACGAGTATAACCAACACGATTATCACCACACTATTAAAATGAGACCAGTAGAGGTCAACAAAGATAACGAGGCTGATCTATTAAAAATGTACATTGAGCGCGAACACAAAATTCGTAAAAACAGCAAGTTCGACCTCGGTGATAGAGTTCGTATCACGACGAAAAAAGATGTGTTTGCGAATAAATATAAACAAAACTGGACTTCAGAGATATTTACAATAGCACGAATTCTAAACACTAGACCGGTTACTTATAGGATCGCCGATCAAAATGGCGAAGAAATTATAGGCGGATTCTATGAAAAGGAACTGCAGAAGACCGCTCTCTGAGTGTCGGGCTTTGAGGACACCGTTCTGGGACTGTACCCCGTTCTAGGTCTTTTATCCCGTTCTGGGACTTTATCCTATTCTAGGTCTTTTATCCCGTTCTGGGACTTTGTCCTATTCTAGGTCTTTTATCCCGTTCTAGGACTGTACCCTATTTCAGGGCTCTCTTCCTCCTCCTGCGCTAGAACCGGTGAATACATAACTACTTGCAGCATATATGGTCACTAGGCCTAGATTGGGATAATACTCTTCCTAGTGATATTATCGACAGATGGTCAACTTTTGTCAACGAACTTCCTGAGATTGAAAATTTGGAGATTGGCAGGTACATATCTCTGAGTGATGCGGTTAATATTCAGTTGCATGGATTTTCAGATGCAAGTGAACTCGGTTTTGCTGGATGTGTTTATCTACGAACTGAGAACCCGCAAGGCAGTATATATGTCAACTTATTAATAGCCAAGTCACGTGTGGCACCCCTGAAACGTATCACGATTCCTCGCCTTGAACTGTGCGGAGCACATATTTTAGCCAAACTGTTACACTACTGTGTTGATCAACTCTCAGATCGCTACAAGATAGATTCTGTTACCGCTTGGAGTGACTCCACTGTGGCTCTTTCATGGATTCACACCCCTTCTCATCGTTTGAAGTTATATGTTGCAAATCGTGTTGCACAGATTCAAGAATTGACCCCTTCCTGCATATGGAAACACATTTCTACTCTTGAAAACCCCGCTGATGTTGCCTCTAGAGGATTAACCCCATCTCTTCTTATTCATAACAAGCTCTGGTGGTCTGGACCCACATGGCTTAAGAGTTCATCTGATTCATGGCCTCAACCATCGAGTCATCTTCCCGAAGAGGAACTCCCAGAAATTAAAACCACAACACTAAATCTTCTTACGATAGCTGAAGATCAAGATCTGAAGTTTATCAATAAATTCTCTTCATGGACTAAACTACTTCATGTCATGGGCTACGTTTTACGTTTTATTTCCTGCTTGAAAACTAAGCAAAGGATTACTCATTCTCTCACACTTGAAGAGTTAGAAGTATCGAACAAACGGATTTGTTGGCTTGTTCAAAGAGAGAGTTTCTCTGAGGATATTAATTCCCTGTCAAAGAAGAATGTGTGTTCTTCTCGCATTCAACGCCTTTCACCGTTTATGGATGATGAAGGTTTGTTAAGAGTTGGAGGACGACTGAAACATTCTGAGTTGCCGTACAGCGCCAAGCATCAAATTATCTTACCAAAGGATCATTTTGTTGTAAATTTGATAATTGATTATCATCATCGCATCTTTCTTCACTGTGGACCAACACAACTCCAAGCTGTTCTTCGTGAGAAATATTGGATACTTTCTGCTCGTAGTATCATACGCTCCAGGATTTTTAAACGCCTGAGATGTTTCAGAATGAAACCTAAGCCAAACACACCATTGATGGGAGACTTACCTTCCCCAAGAGTGGTAGCAACCCGACCTTTTAATGTTACTGGAGTCGACTATGCCGGACCATTTACAGTGAAATTGTATGTCCTAAAAAGGCTTCAGCCTATTAAAGTTTATCTTTGTCTATTTGTCTGCTTTGCAACGAAAGCCGTACACTT
This sequence comes from Macrosteles quadrilineatus, assembly GCF_028750875.1. Classification (NCBI taxonomy): domain Eukaryota; kingdom Metazoa; phylum Arthropoda; class Insecta; order Hemiptera; family Cicadellidae; genus Macrosteles; species Macrosteles quadrilineatus. The sequence goes on from NW_026542706.1 coordinate 8,349, forward strand.
AGAAGTTGTGTCGGATTTGTCCTCAGAAGCTTATATAGCAGCTCTTACACGTTTTATTTCCAGACGTGGTTCAGTGAAGGAAATTCATAGTGATTGTGGAACCAACTTTGTCGGAGCAGCTGCTGCACTTCACAAATGTTTTAACAACCTCCTTTGCAATCCAGTAACTCACCGTTTTGCTGAAGAAAACAACATTTCTTTCAAATTTCTGCCTCCACACGCGCCTCATCAAGGTGGCTTGTGGGAACGAGCTGTTAGGAGTGCTAAGCATCACCTTCATAGAGTAATCGGTGGCCAAATCCTGACTTATGAAGAATTCATAACTCTCGTGTCACGTGTCGAAGCAATATTAAATTCAAGACCGCTTACCCCTCTCTCTGGAGATCCGAATGACTTAGAGTCTCTAACCCCAGGACACTTTTTAACTGGTGGACCTCTGAAATCCATGGTTGAACCTCAATATGATGAAACTTCTTGTAACCGCTTGAGGAGATGGCAATTAGTTCAGGCATTCTCTCAACACATCTGGACTCGATGGTCCCAAGAGTATCTGCATACTCTACAGCATCACTCTAAGTGGACGAGTAAAACAGAGAACCTCAAGATTGGTGACCTTGTTGTTATTCATGAGCCTAACACTCCTCCCCTACAATGGAAACTTGCAAGAATCACCGCAGTATCTCCAGGAGCAGACGGAATTGTACGAGTGGTCCATCTACGCACCGCTACAGGGAACTTCAGTCGGCCAACCGTCAAAGTTTCCCTTCTTCCTACCAATTAATTCCTAAGCATTCCCTTTCACCCCCTTTCAATTTATTTTCATTTGTCTTTTCCCATTTTTCAGTTTTTTCATTGAACCAGGTTGGTTCAAGGGGGGCGATATGTTGGATATTTTAGGTTTCATGATTTTTAAATCGAGTCCATATTTATATTCTTCCGTTTCAAACAAAACCTAGCCCAAGTAATTTTCCGCTATTCAGCCGCTAACGAAGGTATGCGGCCTTTGCCCTCAACACTGATATCTTTCCAAACGACGCAGTCCACTGTCGTCCGCCGCTGAACTATCACCATATTTACTATCGTATATCCGCATCATCTTTTCAACATCCCGCAATTTTTACCTTTTTTTTCTTTAAATTAATCAGTCTGTACAGTGCTAATAGAAGTGACAATAGTTTTGTTTTTATCCCAAGAAGAAATTATTTTTTGTTTATTTAACGGACAATTGTAATAGTGCAAGTAGGTCAACGTGTACATGGACAGTCCTCGTCGACGCCGCCATTGCCCAGTGCTTCAAGTCAGGTGGGGTACCCCAAACCAAACATCTCTTCAGCTTCACTAAGGTCTGTGACAGCAATTCAACATTGTTTAGCACTTTAAAAATTAGCCTAATTAAGACTGATTAATTTCATTCTATGTACATATTTTTCTTATTATACCAAACAATGATTGTCATGCAAATCACCTGTTTAAGAGTTTTGCTGGTATTGCTAACATAAGAGACACGGCGTCGATTGCACAATAAATTCCGTTTGCAACGATTATATAATTGTTTTAAGATAACCCTCCGGAAATTGCCAGATTTTTAGAATTGATTAAACGCTATTTTACCAAAAATTACAAAATAGTTAATCAGCTCTTCGTTTTGAAGTGCACTTTTGATGACGGTAATTTATGTTAATTGTGTAAGTATCTTTTGCGGATATTTTTCATCACGAATAGTAAAAACCCAAATTTTTGGAGGAAGATCTTTGCAAAGATTACGTAAATAACATAATTTAGCCGGTTTGAAATAATGGATATTAATTAATTGTAAAGCTGACCAGTACAAAAATATTTATTATAAAGTGTTAAGCAATATTTCAAATAAGAGGAACTATAAAACTCGGGTGTAAAGTATTAACAATTCAATGTAACAAAACATAATCACGTAGTAGGCTAGTATGCAAAAATAACCTGAATTGTTTTGTGGTTTTTGCTATTTTTAAGGTAAATTAACTTAAATATAAAAGCTAACATTGTTTGAAATTAACAGTAATACAATAGAACAACTATAACACATAATAATTGTTCAGAAATCAAGAATATCTTTTTACAAAATGCAGGGTTACATAACTGGAAAACGTCAGTACAACTACAACTAAAATATTGTTGTTGTTTGTTGTGTTGTAAATATTGTCGGAACAAATGTATCTATCTGAAAACAAACTGAAAATTGAAGCTAATAGAATATGTTGTACATTTTCCACTCACGTGCTCAAAACACCGCACGTGGAAAACGGTAGATTCTGGGGGAAAACTGACTTGAGACTTGGGGCGGGGACAATAGCAATCCCTCAATCAATTTGGTCCTCTCAACGGCAACTGTTGACTTAAGCTAAGGGACTGAGCATTTCATACATTACCTCCCCCAAAAAGCGCCCCTAACCGCTCCCCACAGGAGTATAGGGAGTCCCTCGGCACTAGATTTACAAGTCAAATCGTCAACTCGCAAAGAAACCGCAGGTGACGTTTAAATCGCTTCGTAACGTTTCGAGAGTTATTTCGAATCGTACCTTTCAGTATGTAAATGGCATTGTAGGAATTCAAGAAATTGTCGGAAGGGAGCGTATTTAAAAAGGAGACGACGAGGTGGTTTAAATCTTTGCAAAAGCATTGACAACAAAGTTTTACCGTCGGAATTAATTTGCCATAAAGCAGGATTCACATAAAAATCCAATCAAAATCAAAATCAAAATGTCCGCAATAAACCTTTGAACAACATTAACTCACCATCACCAACAATGAACTTCAAACAAAGAAAAATCCAATATTGCTATCTACCAAATATTTTATTATTAACATTTCCATTACTAAGATCAGAGGATTATTAAGTTGAGAAGTTACAAAAATGTGATGACAAAAAGCAAAAGTAACTAGCAAGTATGAAATATAATTATAGCTGTAAAAATGTTTTTTGTATACTGTTTTTGCTTGATAGAACGGGAATATTTTTGTATATAAGCGCGTGGAAAATAAAAAAAACATAGTTTAAACTATGACAAATGTGACGTTTTTTAACAATATTTTTCATTGAAAGAAAACCATAAAAAAATTACAACTTGATAAGAAAATGTCCAAAACAAAGTGTCTTATCAATATTTAATAGTAACAGTTTTATGTTACTACAGTTTTATAAAACTTTGAGTGAATATGACATAAACATGACCCAAAGAGTAAATCACGAAATTTATTTCTTATTTTTATATCTTATTGTAACCTATGTATGTGAATTGGCAGTATAATTTTAAAACAACAGCAAAGTTACCAACGGTTTTTGGAAGGTTTGGGTTTGGGGGTTGTAAGGGTTTTTGCCTCCACATATCACCTGACCACAGGTGTTCGGGTAACCAAGCTGTTAGGCTAATTGCTTGAATGATGTAAAAACACCCTTCCTGCAGCTGATTAAATAGCCTCTCATCGTGTAGACGTCTGAGAAAGTAATTTGTGGTTGGGTTGACAACCTAAAAGCATTCATTAATTAATTTTGGTTACAGGAATTGATGGAAGTTGTTGATACGTTTTTTAAATGAATATTGATTAGGTTTTCAGGTTGAGAGATCTTCATTTATTAGTCTTTACAGGATCTTTGAAACATGTGGTCATTGATGAAAAAAATGTATTACATTTTCTACAATATATTTAAGAAGGTACAGAAGCTAAACAATCATTTCTTAAAATTGAAAATATTCAATGTTCAACCCAAAACAATCAGAAACAATAATAGCAAAATGGCTGAAAGACCATCAAAGAGTAGTAGATATGGTCGAAGGTTCTCTTCAATACACATATGAATAAAAAAATGTTACTAGGTTAACCCATTGGCGACCTATCACGAGTATACTCGTGATGGATTCAAGTGGCCCAAAACCACCATCACGAGCTATCTCGTGATGACGACATACTTTATTGTTATTCTTTTTACTTGCATTTAAAATTATTTTTGTAGCTTTTTACAACTTTTAGGGCTATATAAAACATCAAATTTGATAAAAAAGCTATTTAAAGTTAATTATTATATGCCGTAATATTTATGTTGATTGCGTAATACGGACCTATTTTGTTCGCAGCTGTTGGTCACTACGTCGCTAGCTTAGTGACGGCGTATTACACAGCTGTCACAATTATAACAACAAAATTGTGTTATCATGTTTGTAAACATTGCTTGTGTCTACGTTTTCAAATAATACGTGTGTTTATATTGGATTTGATGACGAATAAAACAATGTGTCAGTTTTTTCAATAGTGTTTTGTTAGTTTTTAGTTGTTGTTCTATTACAGAAGACGAAAAATTTTTCGGAAAGTGTTTTAGTTGAAGGTTTACTTTACATACCAAGAAATCCAATTAAATACATAGGCCTACCTAAAACTGTGGGCTACATTTTGTAGAAACTTGGCTATGTTTATTCTTGATAACCAAGAGATGTAGGCCTACAGAAATTTAAAAAAGACAAGTGGGCGTGTTTTTGCCAACATTTTACCACTTTTAGCGTTTTAGGAAATATTATGTAAAAAAAAAACTAAATATTGTATTTAATTAAATCAAAGGTTTCTATGTAGAAAATTAAATATTCTATACAAAAATATAAAAGTTAAAGCATTTTAACATTTTTATGAATGAAAAAAATGGCTTACTTTCAAAATTGTATATAAATTTTTATAAATTTGTGAGTATTATATTAATAAATAAAAAAAAATTCTGAAATAAATGTTAAAAAGCATTGTAAGGTATAGAGAATTTTATAAGGATTAAGAAAAATATAATATAAACCACATTTGGTTGAAAAACAAGAGTGTTATAGGCTTTTAATTAAAACCTTACATTTTGCTGGAATTTAATAGGGTCCATAGGGGGCAGCTTGTGATGTGCTTATTAGGTCTCCAATGGGTTAATATTTCTAAGAACAGTAGAACAATTTACATCTAAGTTTGGATCAAAGTCTAATAATTTAAATGAATGTAAACTACGTCATGATGGTCCCTTGGTTAAAATGTAAGAAAAACTTACTTTTAGTAAGTTATCTAATAAACTATTTTTTTGTTCTGTAGAGAGTGTCTTGCAAGTTTAACTACGAACCAAAAAGATAAAAAATGATGATCGAATGTTTATAAGTTACCACCAACTCATGTCCCAAGTGAGCTAGCAGCTCTATTGGCATCGTTAGACGAGTAGACGATCTTTAGCAGCACAATACCAGCTTCAATTCGCTGCTTTTGATTGACAATTGTAACTTCCGCAGGGAGTTCAACAATGCCTATCGCCGGCGGCAACTTGAGTAGGTACTCCACACAATAAGACCAATACCAATACACCCGCGGGATACCACGCCCTTATTTTCTACGTTTACAAACCAATGCAGGCCTTTAGGAGAGTACAAGAGTAGGAAAAGCAGCTCTTGCGGCCACCAATCAGAGAGCAGCATTTCATCCCCACCCTTCCCCCTAGGCCATGCCCCCTTTTGTCCCACGTGGTCGCCCTCTGGTGTCCCACGTGGTCTAACCTCACTTTTGTTTTCGCGCCAAACATCTAACCTCACTTTACGTATTGCATACGTAGGTTCCCGCCAAACGAAAAAAACTTCACCTTCCCGCCAAGAAACATAACCTCACTTTCGTGCTAAACGAAAAAACTTCTCCTTCCCGCCAAGTAACATAACCTCACATTTATTTTCGCGCCAGACGAAAAAATCACCTTCCTGCCAAGTAATATAACCTCACTTTCGCGCCAAACGAAAAAATCACCTTCCCGCCAAGTGACTTTCGCGCTAAACGAAAAAAACCTTACTTCTTCTCCGCCGATTCCCGCCAAACAACGTATTGCGTAGGTTCCCGCCAAGTTACATAACCTCACTTTTATTTTCCCGCCAAACAAAAAAAACCTCACCTTCTCGCCAAACGAAAAAAAACTTCATGTCCCTAGCAAATAGTATATAGAAAACTTGTTGTGCACCCTTTAGGACAGGGTTTGGGACTGTCCGAGTGTCTGAAGGACACCCCCAGGTTCAGGTATTATATCGTATTGTACTTGTATCCAGAGGAACTGGCTTAGTATTATACCATATAATACCCCCCTCCCTTATTTTGAGGGTGCACTTGGAATTGAAAACGCAGTTATAATGTTACAAATATTTATTCTACAAGCAAGACACATTACTAATTTATAAAGAATTGAGTGAAGTGTTAAAAACTACTGAGCACTACTACTACTGAACAACATGCTAAAAACTAATGTTTATAAATAAGCACATTTGGGGAATTCCCCACCATCCCCGTACATTTAACACTATACAATTTAGAGTTTGTGAAACATTCTAGATCTTCGTCTGTGAGGAGGCTGGTGAACCTCGAGGGTAAAAATGTCACCCTCTCCTCGCCGGCAGATGTGGTGACGTGTAGTACGATCACCATGGTTCCGAATCTCGTGTTGATTCGTCTAGCAGATTGAATTTTCGCCGGCTCGGTCAGATCTTTGATGGGGACTTTCAAAGGGGAAGAGAGCACCTCGCAAGACGACAGCTTTGTAGAAAGATCCATCTAAAACCATATAATATTGTCGTAATAATATTGTATGGATAGTCGAGTGGTTATAGTGTTTGCTTTTAAATCTGGAGGTTGCTGGTTTGATCCCCGGTTGATCCCTAAAAACTATGGGAATTATGATAGTAAAGAGGACCTATGCTGTTATTTTTACATTACAGGATCATTGATGCATCATAGATGCATCAAAGATGGATCATTGATGCATCATAGATGCATCAAAGATGGATCATTGATGCATCATAGATGAATCATAGATGCATCATAGATGCATCAAAGGATGGATCATTGATGCATCATAGATGCATCAAAGATGGATCATTGATGCATCATAGATGCATCAAAGATGGATCATTCATAGATGCATCATAGATGCATCAAAGGATGGATCATTGATGCATCATAGATCCTTCTTTGATGCATCTATGATGCATCTATGATTCATCTATGATGCATCAATGATCCATCTTTGATGCATCTATGATGCATCAAAGATCCATCCTTTGATGCATCTATGATGCATCTATGATTCATCTATGATGCATCTATGATTCATTTATGATGCATCAATGATCCATCCTTTGATGCATCTATGATGCATCTATGATTCATCTATGATGCATCAATGATCCATCTTTGATGCATCTATGATGCATCAATGATCCATCTTTGATGCATCTATGATTCATCTATGATGCATCAATAATCCATCTTTGATATATCTATGATGCATCAATGATCCATCTTTGATGCATCTATGATGCATCTATGATTCATCTATGATGCATCAATGATCCATCTTTGATGCATCTATGATTCATCTATGATGCATCAATAATCCATCTTTGATATATCTATGATGCATCAATGATCCATCTTTGATGCATCTATGATGCATCTATGATTCATCTATGATGCATCAATGATCCATCTTTGATGCATCTATGATGCATCAATGATCCATCCTTTGATGCATCTATGATGCATCTATGATTCATCTATGATGCATCAATGATCCATCTTTGATGCATCTATGATGCATCAATGATCCATCTTTGATGCATCTATGATGCATCTATGATTCATCAATGATGCATCTATGATTCATTTATGATGCATCAATGATCCATCTTTGATGCATCTTTGATGCATCAATGATCCATCTTTGATGCATCTATGATGCACCTATGATTCATCTATGATGCATCAATGATCCATCTTTGATGCATCAATGATCCATCTTTGATGCATCAATGATGCATCTATGATGCATCTATGATGCATCAATGATCCATCTTTGATGCATCTATGATGCATCAATGATCCATCTTTGATGCATCTATGATGCATCTATGATTTACTATGATGCATCAATGATCCATCCTTTGATGCATCTATGATGCATCTATGATTCATCTATGATGCATCAATAATCCATCTTTGATGCATCTATGATGCATCAATGATCCATCTTTGATGCATCAATGATCCATCTTTGATGCATCTATGATGCATCTATGATTCATCTATGATGCATCAATGATCCATCTTTGATGCATCTATGATGCATCAATGATCCATCTTTGATGCATCTATGGTGCATCTATGATTCATCTATGATGCATCAATGATCCATCTTTGATGCATCTATGATGCATCAATGATCCATCCTTTGATGCATCTATGATGCATCTATGATTCATCTATGATGCATCAATGATCCATCTTTGATGCATCTATGATGCATCAATGATCCATCTTTGATGCATCTATGATGCATCTATGATGCATCTTTGATTTATCTATGTTCCATCTATGATGCATCTTTGATGCATCTATGTTCCATCTATGATGCATCTATGCGCCATCTATGATGCATCTTTGATCCATATATGATGCATCTATGTTCCATTTTTGATGCATCTATGCACTATCTATGATGCGATTCGTCTATGATGCATCAATGATCCATCTTTGATGCATCTATGATGCATCAATGATCCATTTTTGATGCATCTATGATGCATCAATGATCCATCTTTGATGCATCTATGATGCATCTATGATGCATCTATGATGCATCAATGATCCATCTTTGATGCATCTATGATGCATCAATGATCCATCTTTGATGCATCAATGATCCATCTTTGATGCATCTATGATGCATCTATGATTCATCTATGATGCATCAATGATCAATAAGCACATTTGGGGAATTCCCCACCATCCCCGTACATTTAACACTATACAATTTAGAGTTTGTGAAACATTCTAGATCTTCGTCTGTGAGGAGGCTGGTGAACCTCGAGGGTAAAAATGTCACCCTCTCCTCGCCGGCAGATGTGGTGACGTGTAGTACGATCACCATGGTTCCGAATCTCGTGTTGATTCGTCTAGCAGATTGAATTTTCGCCGGCTCGGTCAGATCTTTGATGGGGACTTTCAAAGGGGAAGAGAGCACCTCGCAAGACGACAGCTTTGTAGAAAGATCCATCTAAAACCATATAATATTGTCGTAATAATATTGTATGGATAGTCGAGTGGTTATAGTGTTTGCTTTTAAATCTGGAGGTTGCTGGTTTGATCCCCGGTTGATCCCTAAAAACTATGGGAACTATGATAGTAAAGAGGACCTATGCTGTTATTTTTACATTACAGGATCATTGATGCATCATAGATGCATCAAAGATGGATCATTGATGCATCATAGATGAATCATAGATGCATCATAGATGCATCAAAGGATGGATCATTGATGCATCATAGATGCATCAAAGGATGGATCATTGATGCATCATAGATGCATCAAAGATGGATCATTGATGCATCATAAATGAATCATAGATGCATCATAGATGCATCAAAGATGGATCTATGATGCATCAATGATCCATCCTTTGATGCATCTATGATGCATCTATGAATGATCCATCTTTGATGCATCTATGATGCATCAATGATCCATCTTTGATGCATCTATGATGCATCTATGATTCATCTATGATGCATCAATGATCCATCTTTGATGCATCTATGATGCATCAATGATCCATCTTTGATGCATCTATGATTAAAAAAAAGGATGGATCATTGATGCATCATAGATGCATCAAAGATGGATCATTGATGCATCAGAGATGAATCATAGATGCATCATAGATGCATCAAAGATGGATCATTGATGCATCATAGATGCATCAAAGATGAATCATTGATGCATCATAGATGAATCATTGATGCATCATAGATGCATCAAAGATGGATCATTGATGCATCATAGATGAATCATAGATGCATCATAGATGCATCAAAGATGGATCATTGATGCATCAAAGATGCGTCAAAGATGGATCATTGATGCATCATAGATGCATCAAAGATGGATCATTGATGCATCATAGATGAATCATAGATGCATCATAGATGCATCAAAGGATGGATCATTGATGCATCATAGATGCATCAAAGATGGATCATTGATGCATCATAGATGAATCATAGATGCATCATAGATGCATCAAAGATGGATCATTGATGCATCATAGATGCATCAAAGATGGATAATTGATGCATCATAGATGCATCAAAGATGGATCATTGATGCATCATAGACGAATCGCATCATAGATAGTGCATAGATGCATCAAAAATGGAACATAGATGCATCATATATGGTTCAAAGATGCATCATAGATGGCGCATAGATGCATCATAGATGGAACATAGATGCATCAAAGATGCATCATAGATGGAACATAGATAAATCAAAGATGCATCATAGATGCATCATAGATGCATCAAAGATGGATCATTGATGCATCATAGATGAATCATAGATGCATCATAGATGCATCAAAGGATGGATCATTGATGCATCATAGATGCATCAAAGATGAATCATTGATGCATCATAGATGAATCATAGATGCATCATAGATGCATCAAAGATGGATCATTGATGCATCATAGATGCATCAAAGATGGATCATTGATGCATCATAGATGAATCATAGATGCATCATAGATGCATCAAAGATGGATCATTGATGCATCATAGATGCATCAAAGATGGATCATTGATGCATCATAGATGCATCAAAGATGGATCATTGATGCATCATAGATGAATCATAGATGCATCATAGATGCATCAAAGATGGATCATTGATGCATCAAAGATGGATCATTGATGCATCATAGATGCATCAAAGATGGATCATTGATGCATCATAGATGCATCAAAGATGGATCATTGATGCATCATAGATGAATCATAGATGCATCATAGATGCATCAAAGGATGGATCATTGATGCATCATAGTAAATCATAGATGCATCATAGATGCATCAAAGATGGATCATTGATGCATCAAAGATGGATCATTGATGCATCAAAGATGGATCATTGATGCATCATAGATGAATCATAGATGCATCATAGATGCATCAAAGATGGATCATTGATGCATCAAAGATGCATCAAAGATGGATCATTGATGCATCATAGATGAATCATAGATGCATCATAGATGCATCAAAGGATGGATCTTTGATGCATCATAGATGCATCAAAGATGGATCATTGATGAATCATAGATGCATCATAGATGCATCATAGATGCATCAAAGATGGATCATTGATGCATCATAGATGCATCAAAGATGGATCATTGATGCATCATAGATGAATCATAGATGCATCATAGATGCATCAAAGGATGGATCATTGATGCATCATAGATGCATCAAAGATGGATCATTGATGCATCATAGATAAATCATAGATGCATCATAGATGCATCAAAGATGGATCATTGATGCATCATAGATATATCAAAGATGGATCATTGATGCATCATAGATGAATCATAGATGCATCAAAGATGGATCATTGATGCATCATAGATGCATCAAAGATGGATCATTGATGCATCATAGATGAATCATAGGAAGGTGATTTTTTCGTCTGGCGCGAAAATAAATGTGAGGTTATGTTACTTGGCGGGAAGGAGAAGTTTTTTCGTTTAGCACGAAAGTGAGGTTATGTTTCTTGGCGGGAAGGTGAAGTTTTTTTCGTTTGGCGGGAACCTACGTATGCAATACGTAAAGTGAGGTTAGATGTTTGGCGCGAAAACAAAAGTGAGGTTAGACCACGTGGGACACCAGAGGGCGACCACGTGGGACAAAAGGGGGCATGGCCTAGGGGGAAGGGTGGGGATGAAATGCTGCTCTCTGATTGGTGGCCGCAAGAGCTGCTTTTCCTACTCTTGTACTCTCCTAAAGGCCTGCATTGGTTTGTAAACGTAGAAAATAAGGGCGTGGTATCCCGCGGGTGTATTGGTATTGGTCTTATTGTGTGGAGTACCTACTCAAGTTGCCGCCGGCGATAGGCATTGTTGAACTCCCTGCGGAAGTTACAATTGTCAATCAAAAGCAGCGAATTGAAGCTGGTATTGTGCTGCTAAAGATCGTCTACTCGTCTAACGATGCCAATAGAGCTGCTAGCTCACTTGGGACATGAGTTGGTGGTAACTTATAAACATTCGATCATCATTTTTTATCTTTTTGGTTCGTAGTTAAACTTGCAAGACACTCTCTACAGAACAAAAAAATAGTTTATTAGATAACTTACTAAAAGTAAGTTTTTCTTACATTTTAACCAAGGGACCATCATGACGTAGTTTACATTCATTTAAATTATTAGACTTTGATCCAAACTTAGATGTAAATTGTTCTACTGTTCTTAGAAATATTAACCTAGTAACATTTTTTTATTCATATGTGTATTGAAGAGAACCTTCGACCATATCTACTACTCTTTGATGGTCTTTCAGCCATTTTGCTATTATTGTTTCTGATTGTTTTGGGTTGAACATTGAATATTTTCAATTTTAAGAAATGATTGTTTAGCTTCTGTACCTTCTTAAATATATTGTAGAAAATGTAATACATTTTTTTCATCAATGACCACATGTTTCAAAGATCCTGTAAAGACTAATAAATGAAGATCTCTCAACCTGAAAACCTAATCAATATTCATTTAAAAAACGTATCAACAACTTCCATCAATTCCTGTAACCAAAATTAATTAATGAATGCTTTTAGGTTGTCAACCCAACCACAAATTACTTTCTCAGACGTCTACACGATGAGAGGCTATTTAATCAGCTGCAGGAAGAGTGTTTTTACATCATTCAAGCAATTAGCCTAACAGCTTGGTTACCCGAACACCTGTGGTCAGGTGATATGTGGAGGCAAAAACCCTTACAACCCCCAAACCCAAACCTTCCAAAAACCGTTGGTAACTTTGCTGTTGTTTTAAAATTATACTGCCAATTCACATACATAGGTTACAATAAGATATAAAAATAAGAAATAAATTTCGTGATTTACTCTTTGGGTCATGTTTATGTCATATTCACTCAAAGTTTTATAAAACTGTAGTAACATAAAACTGTTACTATTAAATATTGATAAGACACTTTGTTTTGGACATTTTCTTATCAAGTTGTAATTTTTTTATGGTTTTCTTTCAATGAAAAATATTGTTAAAAAACGTCACATTTGTCATAGTTTAAACTATGTTTTTTTTATTTTCCACGCGCTTATATACAAAAATATTCCCGTTCTATCAAGCAAAAACAGTATACAAAAAACATTTTTACAGCTATAATTATATTTCATACTTGTTAGTTACTTTTGCTTTTTGTCATCACATTTTTGTAACTTCTCAACTTAATAATCCTCTGATCTTAGTAATGGAAATGTTAATAATAAAATATTTGGTAGATAGCAATATTGGATTTTTCTTTGTTTGAAGTTCATTGTTGGTGATGGTGAGTTAATGTTGTTCAAAGGTTTATTGCGGACATTTTGATTTTGATTTTGATTGGATTTTTATGTGAATCCTGCTTTATGGCAAATTAATTCCGACGGTAAAACTTTGTTGTCAATGCTTTTGCAAAGATTTAAACCACCTCGTCGTCTCCTTTTTAAATACGCTCCCTTCCGACAATTTCTTGAATTCCTACAATGCCATTTACATACTGAAAGGTACGATTCGAAATAACTCTCGAAACGTTACGAAGCGATTTAAACGTCACCTGCGGTTTCTTTGCGAGTTGACGATTTGACTTGTAAATCTAGTGCCGAGGGACTCCCTATACTCCTGTGGGGAGCGGTTAGGGGCGCTTTTTGGGGGAGGTAATGTATGAAATGCTCAGTCCCTTAGCTTAAGTCAACAGTTGCCGTTGAGAGGACCAAATTGATTGAGGGATTGCTATTGTCCCCGCCCCAAGTCTCAAGTCAGTTTTCCCCCAGAATCTACCGTTTTCCACGTGCGGTGTTTTGAGCACGTGAGTGGAAAATGTACAACATATTCTATTAGCTTCAATTTTCAGTTTGTTTTCAGATAGATACATTTGTTCCGACAATATTTACAACACAACAAACAACAACAATATTTTAGTTGTAGTTGTACTGACGTTTTCCAGTTATGTAACCCTGCATTTTGTAAAAAGATATTCTTGATTTCTGAACAATTATTATGTGTTATAGTTGTTCTATTGTATTACTGTTAATTTCAAACAATGTTAGCTTTTATATTTAAGTTAATTTACCTTAAAAATAGCAAAAACCACAAAACAATTCAGGTTATTTTTGCATACTAGCCTACTACGTGATTATGTTTTGTTACATTGAATTGTTAATACTTTACACCCGAGTTTTATAGTTCCTCTTATTTGAAATATTGCTTAACACTTTATAATAAATATTTTTGTACTGGTCAGCTTTACAATTAATTAATATCCATTATTTCAAACCGGCTAAATTATGTTATTTACGTAATCTTTGCAAAGATCTTCCTCCAAAAATTTGGGTTTTTACTATTCGTGATGAAAAATATCCGCAAAAGATACTTACACAATTAACATAAATTACCGTCATCAAAAGTGCACTTCAAAACGAAGAGCTGATTAACTATTTTGTAATTTTTGGTAAAATAGCGTTTAATCAATTCTAAAAATCTGGCAATTTCCGGAGGGTTATCTTAAAACAATTATATAATCGTTGCAAACGGAATTTATTGTGCAATCGACGCCGTGTCTCTTATGTTAGCAATACCAGCAAAACTCTTAAACAGGTGATTTGCATGACAATCATTGTTTGGTATAATAAGAAAAATATGTACATAGAATGAAATTAATCAGTCTTAATTAGGCTAATTTTTAAAGTGCTAAACAATGTTGAATTGCTGTCACAGACCTTAGTGAAGCTGAAGAGATGTTTGGTTTGGGGTACCCCACCTGACTTGAAGCACTGGGCAATGGCGGCGTCGACGAGGACTGTCCATGTACACGTTGACCTACTTGCACTATTACAATTGTCCGTTAAATAAACAAAAAATAATTTCTTCTTGGGATAAAAACAAAACTATTGTCACTTCTATTAGCACTGTACAGACTGATTAATTTAAAGAAAAAAAAGGTAAAAATTGCGGGATGTTGAAAAGATGATGCGGATATACGATAGTAAATATGGTGATAGTTCAGCGGCGGACGACAGTGGACTGCGTCGTTTGGAAAGATATCAGTGTTGAGGGCAAAGGCCGCATACCTTCGTTAGCGGCTGAATAGCGGAAAATTACTTGGGCTAGGTTTTGTTTGAAACGGAAGAATATAAATATGGACTCGATTTAAAAATCATGAAACCTAAAATATCCAACATATCGCCCCCCTTGAACCAACCTGGTTCAATGAAAAAACTGAAAAATGGGAAAAGACAAATGAAAATAAATTGAAAGGGGGTGAAAGGGAATGCTTAGGAATTAATTGGTAGGAAGAAGGGAAACTTTGACGGTTGGCCGACTGAAGTTCCCTGTAGCGGTGCGTAGATGGACCACTCGTACAATTCCGTCTGCTCCTGGAGATACTGCGGTGATTCTTGCAAGTTTCCATTGTAGGGGAGGAGTGTTAGGCTCATGAATAACAACAAGGTCACCAATCTTGAGGTTCTCTGTTTTACTCGTCCACTTAGAGTGATGCTGTAGAGTATGCAGATACTCTTGGGACCATCGAGTCCAGATGTGTTGAGAGAATGCCTGAACTAATTGCCATCTCCTCAAGCGGTTACAAGAAGTTTCATCATATTGAGGTTCAACCATGGATTTCAGAGGTCCACCAGTTAAAAAGTGTCCTGGGGTTAGAGACTCTAAGTCATTCGGATCTCCAGAGAGAGGGGTAAGCGGTCTTGAATTTAATATTGCTTCGACACGTGACACGAGAGTTATGAATTCTTCATAAGTCAGGATTTGGCCACCGATTACTCTATGAAGGTGATGCTTAGCACTCCTAACAGCTCGTTCCCACAAGCCACCTTGATGAGGCGCGTGTGGAGGCAGAAATTTGAAAGAAATGTTGTTTTCTTCAGCAAAACGGTGAGTTACTGGATTGCAAAGGAGGTTGTTAAAACATTTGTGAAGTGCAGCAGCTGCTCCGACAAAGTTGGTTCCACAATCACTATGAATTTCCTTCACTGAACCACGTCTGGAAATAAAACGTGTAAGAGCTGCTATATAAGCTTCTGAGGACAAATCCGACACAACTTCTAAGTGTACGGCTTTCGTTGCAAAGCAGACAAATAGACAAAGATAAACTTTAATAGGCTGAAGCCTTTTTAGGACATACAATTTCACTGTAAATGGTCCGGCATAGTTGACTCCAGTAACATTAAAAGGTCGGGTTGCTACCACTCTTGGGGAAGGTAAGTCTCCCATCAATGGTGTGTTTGGCTTAGGTTTCATTCTGAAACATCTCAGGCGTTTAAAAATCCTGGAGCGTATGATACTACGAGCAGAAAGTATCCAATATTTCTCACGAAGAACAGCTTGGAGTTGTGTTGGTCCACAGTGAAGAAAGATGCGATGATGATAATCAATTATCAAATTTACAACAAAATGATCCTTTGGTAAGATAATTTGATGCTTGGCGCTGTACGGCAACTCAGAATGTTTCAGTCGTCCTCCAACTCTTAACAAACCTTCATCATCCATAAACGGTGAAAGGCGTTGAATGCGAGAAGAACACACATTCTTCTTTGACAGGGAATTAATATCCTCAGAGAAACTCTCTCTTTGAACAAGCCAACAAATCCGTTTGTTCGATACTTCTAACTCTTCAAGTGTGAGAGAATGAGTAATCCTTTGCTTAGTTTTCAAGCAGGAAATAAAACGTAAAACGTAGCCCATGACATGAAGTAGTTTAGTCCATGAAGAGAATTTATTGATAAACTTCAGATCTTGATCTTCAGCTATCGTAAGAAGATTTAGTGTTGTGGTTTTAATTTCTGGGAGTTCCTCTTCGGGAAGATGACTCGATGGTTGAGGCCATGAATCAGATGAACTCTTAAGCCATGTGGGTCCAGACCACCAGAGCTTGTTATGAATAAGAAGAGATGGGGTTAATCCTCTAGAGGCAACATCAGCGGGGTTTTCAAGAGTAGAAATGTGTTTCCATATGCAGGAAGGGGTCAATTCTTGAATCTGTGCAACACGATTTGCAACATATAACTTCAAACGATGAGAAGGGGTGTGAATCCATGAAAGAGCCACAGTGGAGTCACTCCAAGCGGTAACAGAATCTATCTTGTAGCGATCTGAGAGTTGATCAACACAGTAGTGTAACAGTTTGGCTAAAATATGTGCTCCGCACAGTTCAAGGCGAGGAATCGTGATACGTTTCAGGGGTGCCACACGTGACTTGGCTATTAATAAGTTGACATATATACTGCCTTGCGGGTTCTCAGTTCGTAGATAAACACATCCAGCAAAACCGAGTTCACTTGCATCTGAAAATCCATGCAACTGAATATTAACCGCATCACTCAGAGATATGTACCTGCCAATCTCCAAATTTTCAATCTCAGGAAGTTCGTTGACAAAAGTTGACCATCTGTCGATAATATCACTAGGAAGAGTATTATCCCAATCTAGGCCTAGTGACCATATATGCTGCATGAGAGCCTTAGCCCAAAAAATAACAGGGGTAAGCATGCCTGTTACATCATAAATCTTAGCGATGGAAGACAAAATTGCTCTTTTGGTAAAAATCAATGGAGCTTCAGAAATTGCATATGAGAATGTGTCTGAGTGTGGATTCCACTTCAGTCCAAGAATACTAACACAAGGTGAGTCAGTTGATAAGCAGTGTTGAGGGGGTAAATTTTCCAATATTTGGCTATTGTTAGACGCCCATTTGCGAAGTTCAAAGCCTCCTTTTCGTAAAAGGTTTATTACATCTTGCTGTAATTTTGCAGCTTCTTCAACAGTATCGCTGCCTAGTAGCGCATCGTCTACGTAAATTTGTCGTTTAAGTGCATGAGCAGCAAGTTCATGATTCTTTCCTTCATCATGAATTAATTGTTGTATTACTCGATTAGCCAAAAATGGCGAAGAAGTCATACCATAAGTAACGGTTGTCAACTGAAAAACTCGAAGCGGCTGTGACATTTCTTCTCTCCAATAGATGAGTTGAAAACGTTGGTCTTGTTCATGAATAGAGATCATACGGAACATCTGTTTGATATCACAAGCAAAGGCGATCCTATTTTGACGAAAACGTAGAATTATGTCTGTTATTTAATTATGTAACTTGGGTCCTTGATGCTGTAGACTGTTAAGTGTTACACCAGTTGAAGTTTGAGAGGACGCATTAAATACAACACGTATCTTTCCATCCTTAAAGACACCGTGGTGTGGTAAGAAGCAATGATATTGGTTATTTAGATCAAATAAGTTTGAGGGTTTCATTTGACCAGAGGATTCGTAGTCATTCATAAATTCAATGTACTTTTCTTTGAAATCAGGTTGCGATTGAAACTTACGTTCAAGCGATTTGAAGTTTGTAAAGCAACTGTAGAAGAATTTCCTAGTTTTACTGGATTTTCTTTGAACGGTAAACAACAAACATATCTTCCCGTCTCGTCACGAGAGTGAGTTTTCAAAAAATGATCTTCACATTCCATTTCCTCTGGGGATAGCTTAGAACAAGCAGGTGGTTCTTCCAATGCCCAAAATCGCTGAAGTGTTTCATGAAGTGTAAGATCATTGATGGAAAGTAAAGTCGTCAATCCACTGAAGGTTTGGCCGTCTTGTGAAGTAGGCACGTTCCCAAGGACAACATATCCAAAAATAGTGTTTATAGTGTATGGCATACGATCACCAAGACTGGTGGCAGATCCAATAATAGTTTGAGCAAACAGATCCGCACCGATGAGCAAATGTCCAGGAGTGTCGAAGTTGGGATCGGCAAGTGCGTATTCTTTGATTTGAGCCTTTATTTCAGAAGATATCTTGACACTAGGCATATCATTGGTAATTCTATCAAGTATGAGGACAGGATGTGCCGTAGCAAGTGTTTTCCCGTTAAGCGAAGAAATATTTACAAAGGAAAGTCCCTTAGGCTTTATTCGAGCTGAGGCAATGCCCTTTATCTCGTGAACGCCAACAGACGAACGCTGAATGTGAATCATACTGGCACAGTGTTCAGATATTATACTCGTTTGTGATGCACTATCAAGCACAGCTCGGACAATAATATTATGACCATTCGAGGTAGAAATTTTTACCAATGCAGTGGCAAGAAGTACAGTACAGTTGTGGCTGGCAGCACCAGTGTCTACATGAGCAGAGAGTGTATTTGATTCAAATCCTTGCGGTACAGGAGCCTTCAATTGTGTTGTGGAATTGGCCTGAGTCTTATTCGAGGGCTTAACAGATTTTTTCATTATAGGCTGGTCCGTTTTGTAAAAATGCAGTAGCGTATGGTGTCGCTTAAAACAAACTCGACACGAACTGGATGACTTACATGAGCCTAAGAAATGTCGTCCTAAACAATTAACACATAGGCTATTGTTCTTAATGAAGTTGAACCTATCGTGTGGTGATAAGGCACCAAAAACATCACAGCGAAAAATGTTATGCGATGCTCCATTGCAGTAAGCACAAGTATGAGCTTGTTCATTGTCATTAGAAGAAAGCATTACAACTTTGCTTGGCTTGGGACTAGCGGTTTGCCTACCTAGATAAGGCATGTTCTTACTACTTCCATAGTTTTTTAACTGAAGGGAAGAATTAGCATGTGAGGTCGAGCCTAAGTTAGCCGCCTCTCTGTAAGAACACTCATTTTCCAGAAAGTTTATTATTTCTGTGACAGAAGGAACCTGTTTTGAGTCATCTCGTTTTTGTTCAAAATCTGAACGCATAGCGGAATCAAGCTTTCTCAAAATATGTGTACTTAAGATCAGGTTGTCATCAGTTATGTTATGGCCAAGTGCTTTAAGAGCTTGCTGATTTCCATTAAAAATTGAAATAAAATTCCTAAGTTGTGTAACATTAGGCTTAGTAAGCTGCGGTAGGTCCAAGATGTTAGTAGAATGTAATGAAATCAAGAGCCTTGTATTGTGGTACCTCTTAAGCAGGGTTTGCCAAGCAATTACATAATTAGCACTATTTAGTGGTATAGACTTAACTAAGTTCAAAGGTTCATCTGAAAGACAGCTTATGAGATATGAGAATTTCTCAACATTAGAAATTGTTTTATTATTATGTACAGTACTTTCAAACAGGCCATGAAATGAGACCCATTGCTCAGGATTGCCAGAGAATGTTGGCAGTTTGATTTGCGGCAATTTCACAGTCAGATTAACTGTAGGAGTAGTAGGGCCTACCTCGGAAGTAGAGTCATTTAGGCGTGACTCTTCAAGTTTAACTGGTGGAAGTAACAAACTACAGTTTGACTGAATCTCAACAAAATAATCAGAAATTTTTTCTTGCAGTGAAGTAATTTTATCATCTTGAATATCTTCAGGAGTGGGAGTAGTTTGAAAAAGTTTATTTACTATTCTCTCAAATTCTGAGTGCTTGGTTATTGCACTTTGAGACAAGAGTTTAAGTTTAGCAATCTGTTGCTCGCTTAAAGTAGTCACAACCTGAGTTTCTTTCAATGCATTGACTTGTTTATTTATTGACTCAAGCCTTGCTTGAATAAGTTCACTCTGTTTGGTGAAGGAAGAAAACCTCATGTTGAAAGAAAATTAAACATAGGAAATATTCAGCACAAAACAAATCTGCAGTAATGATAAGACAATAAAATATAATTTGACTTTCCTCAATTTAATCAAATTCTCAAATGCACAAGTTAGGCCTATAGTCTATGCTTAGGCTATGGGTAGCACAGGCAAAAGCAACACTGCATAGGTAGTACAACTTAATGGTGTGCTATCAAATACATAATAATAAGAGATGCTTTCTTAACAAAATAGGTTAACTATTTATACCAATAATCCAAACTATTTTGTGGCTTAAATAGTTTAAGAAATATTTCCAAGTATATGTGCAGTATAACTTACTTGTCGTAATCTATCATCAGCAAAATATTCACATAGGTATTTCTCATATTAATCCAGTGCACATTAAAACCATTGAAAATAATATCAGTTATATTATTTGTTTACTTATTAACTGCAATGATAATTATTTGAATCAGTCAATAAGTTCGAAATCAAAGTCAATCTTGAGTAGATTTGAGGTTATTCTGACTATCACTCAAATGTAGTAATGTAAACAAAAATCTGACAAGCTGACAGCTAAAGTGAACTGACAGGCTGACAAGCGATGCGGTAGTGAAGTCTTGATATTTGTAGCCGTAGACTCGACGTCGTAGATGGCTGTGGCAGTGACGTAGCGGTTAGCGGACAGGAAATTCCAGGAAGGAATATTGGAATAGTCTATTTGAAACAGGAACAGGAATGTCAATTTGGACTCACAATCGTACAGGAAAAGGAGCACAAATACAAAATGGCGGAATGAGCAAAATTATTCCACGCAATGAGAAACGAAATCGAAATGAAATACCATTCAGCTAGAATACGTAAAAAATGAAGTGATATTACAAGTATTCGTGGTAGGAATAAATAAAATTATGTTCTAACCAGAAACTGGTAAAATAATCCGGTTCGATGAGGCCCAAAAAATGTTTGGTATAATAAGAAAAATATGTACATAGAATGAAATTAATCAGTCTTAATTAGGCTAATTTTTAAAGTGCTAAACAATGTTGAATTGCTGTCACAGACCTTAGTGAAGCTGAAGAGATGTTTGGTTTGGGGTACCCCACCTGACTTGAAGCACTGGGCAATGGCGGCGTCGACGAGGACTGTCCATGTACACGTTGACCTACTTGCACTATTACAATTGTCCGTTAAATAAACAAAAAATAATTTCTTCTTGGGATAAAAACAAAACTATTGTCACTTCTATTAGCACTGTACAGACTGATTAATTTAAAGAAAAAAGGTAAAAATTGCGGGATGTTGAAAAGATGATGCGGATATACGATAGTAAATATGGTGATAGTTCAGCGGCGGACGACAGTGGACTGCGTCGTTTGGAAAGATATCAGTGTTGAGGGCAAAGGCCGCATACCTTCGTTATCGCGAAGAGCGGCTGAATAGCGGAAAATTACTTGGGCTAGGTTTTGTTTGAAACGGAAGAATATAAATATGGACTGGATTTAAAAATCATGAAACCTAAAATATCCAACAATCATAGTGCGGAGCCTTTGGCGAATTTCCAACCGAGCTTTGAATTCCAATTGTATTCTTTTTTTAGCTATAAAAAGTATTAAAAACTCCTACCCAATATAAGTGCTATTTCTTTAACTACTATAGTAGTGCCGTTCAAAAGCTACATTAAATATATTTCAATATAATATATTTATTTGATCCCCTGATGCAGCTACAATCAGTTAGTTACTTACTGTACAAACATTAGCTAGGTTCCTGTTGTACTAAATGACTCTGTATTGTATGAATGATGTGTATATTGATCCCCTGATGCAGCTTAATACAATCAGTCAGTTACTTATATTGTACAGGCATTAGCTACGTTCCTGTTGTACTAAATGGCTCTGTATTGTAAGAACGAACTGTATATTGATCCCCTGATGCAGCTTAATACAATCAGTCCGTTACTTATATTGTACAGGCATTAGCTACGTTCCTGTTGTACTAAATGGCTCTGTATTGTATGAATGATGTGCATATTGAACCCATGATGAACCTATGATTCATCTATGATGCATCAATGATCCATCTTTGATGCATCTATGATGCATCTATGATTCATCTATGATGCATCAATGAAACATCTTTGATGCATCTATGATGCATCAATGATCCATCCTTTGATGCATCTATGATGCATCTATGATTCATCTATGATGCATCAATGATCCATCTTTGATGCATCTATGATGCATCAATGATCCATCTTTGATGCATCTATGATGCATCAATGATCCATCTTTGATGAATCTATGATTCATCTATGATGCATCAATGACCCATCTTTGATGCATCTATGATGCATCAATGATCCATCTTTGATGCATCTATGATGCATCAATGATCCATCTTTGATGCATCTATGATGCATCTATGATTCATCTATGATGCATCAATGATCCATCTTTGATGCATCTATGATGCATCAATGATCCATCTTTGATGCATCTTTGATGCATCAATGATCCGCATCTATGATTCATCTATGATGCATCAATGATCCATCTTTGATGCATCTATGATGCATCTATGATTCATCTATGATGCATCAATGATCCATCTTTGATGCATCTATGATGCATCAATGATCCATCTTTGATGCATCTATGATGCATCTATGATTCATCTTTGATGCATCTATGATGCATCTATGATTCATCTATGATGCATCAATGATCCATCCTTTGATGCATCTATGATGCATCTATGATTCATCTATGATGCATCAATGATCCATCTTTGATGCATCTATGATGCATCTATGATGCATCTATGATGCATCAATGATCCATCCTTTGATGCATCTATGATGCATCTATGATTCATCTATGATGCATCAATGATCCATCTTTGATGCATCTATGATGCATCAATGATCCATCTTTGATGCATCTATGATGCATCTATGATTCATCTATGATGCATCTATGATTCATCTATGATGCATCAATGATCCATCTTTGATGCATCTATGATGCATCAATGATCCATCTATGATGCATCTATGATTCATCTATGATGCATCAATGATCCATCTTTGATGCATCTATGATGCATCTATGATTCATCTATGATGCATCAATGATCCATCTATGATGCATCTATGTTCCATCTATGATGCATCTATGTTCCATCTATGATGAATTCCATCTATGACGCATCTATGTTCCATCTATGAAGCATCTATGATGTATCTATGATGAATCTATGATGCATCTATGATGCATCTATGATCCATCTATGATGCATCTATGATGCATCTATGATTCATCTATGATGCATCAATGATCCATCTTTGATGCATCTATGATGCATCAATGATCCATCCTTTGATGCATCTATGATGCATCTATGATTCATCTATGATGCATCAATGATCCATCTTTGATGCATCTATGATGCATCAATGATCCATCTTTGATGCATCTATGATGCATCTATGATGCATCTATGATTCATCTATGATGCATCAATGATCCATCTTTGATGCATCTATGATGCATCTATGATTCATCTATGATGCATCAATGATCCATCTATGATGCATCTATGTTCCATCTATGATGCATCTATGTTCCATCTATGATGCATTCCATCTATGACGCATCTATGTTCCATCTATGAAGCATCTATGATGTATCTATGATGAATCTATGATGCATCTATGATGCATCTATGATCCATCTATGATGCATCTATGATGCATCTATGATTCATCTATGATGCATCAATGATCCATCTTTGATGCATCTATGATGCATCAATGATCCATCCTTTGATGCATCTATGATGCATCTATGATTCATCTATGATGCATCAATGATCCATCTTTGATGCATCTATGATGCATCTATGATTCATCTATGATGCATCAATGATCCATCTTTGATGCATCTATGATGCACCAATGATCCATCTTTGATGCATCTATGATGCATCTATGATTTATCTATGATGCATCAATGATCCATCTTTGTTGCATCTATGATGCATCAATGATCCATCCTTTGATGCATCTATGATGCATCTATGATTCATCTATGATGCATCAATGATCCATCTTTGATGCATCTATGATGCATCAATGATCCATCTTTGATGCATCTATGATGCATCAATGATCCATCTTTGATCCATCAATGATCCATCAATGATCCATCTGCGAGTGAACGTACATACAACCGTGAAATTTGGATTAGATTTTTGGAAAAATGCGAAGAAAAGAAAGTTCCACTTGAACTGGTGGTCTATCACGAAGATATGAACAACTGCACAGTTAGAGAGTCCCATAATATTATTTCGAGATTTAGACCGTTTCCGGATATTTTTGGTAAGGTTTTACCATTGCGCAACCTTCATGGTAGCATAAACTTTACCCAGATTTACCTTCGAATGCTCGAATACGGTTGCAATATTCCCTATGCAGCAAGATGTATAGTATTGACTGAACGGACTCTACCAATAAGATCACCTCTGACGATTTATAAAACTGCGATGGCTTCGAAATGCCATATCGATGTGAGTTATAATGTAGCATATGGTCCGGTACCTCCGGGATTACCGATATCTCGTGGTAAACCTTATGCCGGGGTAAACAACTTGTGCCAAGGACTGTTTACAACAGAATTTCTAAAGGCTGCGTTGCCAACTTTACAACAATATAGCGAACGTTTTGGGATAAGTTTCAATAATGGTGTGTATACGATAACTGATCGTCAACTGTTTGACCGGTGGCGTGAATTTACTGGAGCGAATCCAAGTGAGTTTTGGTTATTGAACTCGTTTCTGTTACACCACAATGAGATGAAACGTCCTATGTCTTTTTTGCAGAGGTATATGGAAAAAAGTGACGTTAGTGAGCGGTATACCGTAGCAGAAATACCACAATGGAGAGATGATTGGAAAAGAACGTTTGTTTTTCGGAATTGGTCAAAAAGGTACACTATTCCACAATTTGATCTAGTGACAAAGAGATACTACCGAGATATAGATATTACTTCAGGGATATCTTTGAAAGAAGTAGTGCACTACCTACGTAAACATAAGAAACGTGCACTATTTTTTCGGCAAATTGAATTGCCTTAAGAGGCTAGCTGTGGTGTTTCAGGCTCATTATCAAAGATGACGCGGAAGAATAAACATCTCACCCTGCAAATAGCAGAGTTGAAAGAAGCAGTTAGGCGTAAATTTAGACAGTTTAAAGATGGCAGTGTGGAGAGCTAAAAACTGCTGGAACAGCAATACAAACCGTTAATTAGAGAACTGAAAAAAGGCGAACCGAAAACAGATGTTAAAATTGAACAGCTTTCTAAAGAAGAGCCAATGGACTATGAGAGCGATGACGATGATTACATTGGTCAACCGTTTAAACCAGAAGCCATATCAACACCTAGAGCTGAAACTAGTCAATTGGAAGAGGTTGTTTCGTCTCAATTAGGCTTTCAAACAGCATCCAAGTACATTGAAGAGCAGTTTGAGAACCCGTTAACTAGAAAATACATGACCCAGTTTATACGAGACGCCGGTGGAAAACATAGAACTATTGACCACGACTATGGTCCGAGGTTTGATGAAAGAGGAAAAACTTTAATGATTGGAAACAAAGTGATGGAATTTGACACTGACGGTACCATTATTGTTAACAACACGAGATACCCACCTTCCGAGGGGCTCTATGAACTTATATTTAAAAGACTGCCAAACAGCGATGTGTATACAGAGGACGATCTAAATGCTTACAAAAGTATATTGATTGCATCAAATGCTCACAAAAAGGGTTATAATTTTGACAATCAAATCAAACGTGATAGTAGTTTGAAATACAGACACGTGATCAAAGATCTGTTTCCCGTCAGACAGGGTAGAGGAATGTCGTGGAAAAGTACAAAGTCTCGCGATTTAGTGCATTGGGATAATCCCAACGAGTTGGTCGATAGACTAAAACTGTTGGTAGCATCAGCTGAAACGGGAAATACTTCACATAGTAACGAGATTGTTAACATTGTAGAGGAACTGCACGAAGCAGGATACATAAAAGGTAGCGGAAACAGTCGATACAAGTCAGTCTCACGATGGGCATAGACAAGTTTGGACGTTATACGAAGAAGGAGAAAGGTCTTGTTGGACCCAAAGGCGAAGGCTTTGCATTATCACAGGATGGTAGCTACGATATGCAAGGTAAACGTCTGTGCAATGTCGACGATCCAAAAGACAATCTTGATGCGATGAATTTTAGATCGCATGCGAATTCACTTTTAAACTGTATGACACTGCAAAGTGGTCATTTTGATGCTCAAAACACACGTGTATGTAACATAGCTGATCCAGTTGATGTTAAAGATGCGGTAACAAAACAATATATGGATCTTCATACCCCGCTAAAGTTCTCTGACGCCACTGCATACTCGATACATCATTACCGGCTGCAAGATGTTGCTCCACCAAAGGCGGATGGAGATGCCGTTAACCTATCATTTCTCAAGGAAAACACTATAACACGAGGTGCGGGGTCTTTTGATGCAAAACAGTTGGTCATACAGAATGTTGCCTCCCCAGTTGCCAACAAAGACGCTGTAAATCTCGAGTATTTCAATAAAAACACGTTGCAAAAAAATAAAAATGGAGCTTTTGATGTTAAAAATACAGTTATTCAGAATGTAGCACCCCCCAGTAAAGGGGGAGATGCCGTAAATAAACAATACTTGGACAATCATACACCTTTACAAGGCGGGCTAGCATGGAATTTCAAGAATAAACGGTTAGGACAGGTCTCCGATCCTTCCCACATTCACGATGCGGTTACCTTGCAATATCTACAAAATAATTAAATTTTACCCGATAAAGATAAACATTGGGACGTTAAAAGTAAACGGCTGACAAACGTAGGTAAACCACGGTGGTTAAACGATGCTGTAAATAAAGAATACGTCAAGGAAGTGGTGGCAGATCTAGCCTATACACTGTACAAACAGATAAACAGGGGGAGGGCTAGTTACCCTAGTTTTGAAGATTGGAATACACAGGTTGTCCGGGAACAGTCTACATGGGACGATCTATTTAAAACATTGTAGTTCGTATCAGTCATCAGTTATAAAATGGCAGGGAAGAGGAAAACATCGGTTAGACGCAAACGAGCAGTCACAGGAAGAGGTATTATATCCTCCGTTGTAAACAAAGCTGTAGATTTGTTACCATTTGAAGCTCACTTACCTGGTTATAATTACTGTGGGCCAGGTACAAAATTAGCCAAAAGATTAGCTAGAGGTGACAAAGGAATCAACGGATTAGACGAAGCTTGCAAACAGCACGACATTGCGTACTCGCAATACAAAGATTCCGAGAACAGACGGCAGGCTGACGCTGAGTTGGCCGAACGCGCGTGGCGACGATTTAAATCCTCAGACGCATCTTTGGCTGAAAAAGCATCTGCTTGGGCTGTTACTACAGCTATGAAGACTAAAACAAAGTTAGGGGGTGGTAAAAAGAAGAAGAAAAGCCCAGTTAAGCGTAAATCTCCTACCAAAGGAAACGGGTTGTACCTTAGACCGTACCCAAAGGGTAAAGGTTTGTACCTAAGGCCTTACCCAAAACAAGGAGCCGGTAAGAAAAAGACAAAGAAAAGAGTTGGTAAAAAAAAAGCTCGATCCCAATAAGGCCTTTGACAAATTATGATTTATTACACTATGCAAAAGAACTACGTATACCACACTTTAGAGGAGTTTATATGAGAGACACTCTACCTAGCGCACCAAAAGAAAATGGATCGGCTATTGTAAACTTGGATTCTAGTTTCGGCAACGGTACTCACTGGGTGTGTTATAAAAAGGTAAAAGATATCGTGTACTATTTCGATAGTTTTGGTAATCTCAAGCCCCCACGTGAACTTTTACAGTATTTTGGTAACTGCGACATTTACTATAACTACGAGCGGAAGCAAAATTTCAATTCAGTTGTATGCGGACACTTGTGCCTACAGTTTCTCGACAATGTTTAGCTTGAGTGGAAGAGGTTCATATGTTTCAAAAGATTACTTCCCACCTGTTGACGTTAGTGAAGGAGAATGGGAGATTGGTCTTATAGACTTGATGACGTTTCACTCTATCCCAAATATTGAAGCGGGTAAAAATAACAAATTTTATTACGGTGATGGTAGGATGATTGAGATAGCTGAAGGTGCATATGAGATTGAAGATTTAGAAACTGCTCTAAAAGAAAAAGTAGGGAAGGATGTGGAATTGGAATTGAAAGCAAATAACAATACGCTAAAATCGGAAATAAAGTGTAGCCAAGCTATTGATTTTACACAAAGTAACACGCTTGCTCCTCTACTGGGTTTTGATAGTAAAATTTTGAAAGCAGGTGAAAAACACGCTTCCGACAGAACAGTAAGCATCATTAATGTTAACGTAATACGCGTAGAGTGTAATATAGTTCGAGGTTCGTATGACAATGGAGCTGAGGGCCATGTTATACACGAGTTCTACCCAAACGTGGGTCCGGGCTATAAAATAGTGGAGGTACCCAACACAATCATTTATTTGCCTGTGAACGTCAAGAGGATAAACAACGTTACAATCACTCTCAAAGATCAAAACGGTGAGAGAATCAACTTGAGAAACGAAAATATATCCATCAGACTGCATATAAGGAGGAAAAATGGGTTTGGTATTTAGGGAGGTTACAAAATCTTTACCCATCAGTAAGCGTCAAGACACTGTACGATTAACATCAACCAATACAAAGTTTTTGCGCTCATTAGGATTTAAAGTTCAAAATGCTGGACATAGAAAATAAAGCAGAGTACAGTGATGTAATCACAGGTATTGAGTTTCACACTCATAAACCGTACGCTTCATCGACCTTTAAGAATAACGATGAAATACGTATACCAATCAGTCAACAGGACATAATAACTGCACCGTTTGACAGTACCCTCCATATCGTGGGCAGAGTTAGCGGAAAGAAACAGGATGGAACTGCTGCAGAAGTTCATCTTGTCAATAATGCTGTGGCGTTTCTTTTTGACGATATTAGATATGAAATCGGGGGTGTCGAGGTCGATCGAATAAAAAATGTAGGTATAACAACCACCATTAAAAACCTGTTATCGGTTCAACAGGGTGAACTAGAAAGTTTAAAAAAACGCTTGTTGGTTAGGTTCTGGGAAAACGGAGAAAATTACAGAGTTTTCGTTCAGTGTTCCTTTGCACATGTTGCTGGGTTTTGCCGAGGACTATAAGCGTGTAATTGCTAATGTCAGACAAGAATTGATCCTTTTGCGGTCATCTACCGATTTAAACGCAGTGCACAGTACAAATGCTGCTGAAGTAGTTTTGGAAATTACAGGGGTATACTGGAGGGTGTCACACGTTACCGTATCTGATCCTTACCGTTTGAAACTACTAAAGATGATTGAAAAAGATACAAAAGTGCATTTACCGTTTAGATCGTGGGAACTGCACGAGTATCCATCAGTACCACAGACCACTTTACAATCGTGGACTGTAAAGACCTCCAGTCAGCTTGAAAAACCCCGTTACGTAATCATAGGATTTCAGACTAGTCGCAAGAATGACATAAAAAAGGACATGTCATGCTTTGATGCTTGCGATCTAAAAAATATTAAAGTTTATTTAAATTCGCAGTACTATCCATATGATAACATTCACGGTGATTGGTCCATCTTCTATGAAATGTTTTTCCGTTTCCATTCTTCGTACTACGGGAAACAAAGCTATCCAGCAGTGGACAAAGAAAAATACAAAGATAAAGCACCCCTGTACGTTATTGACTGTTCAAAGCAAAATGATTCCATAAAATCGGGCCCTATTGATGTGCGAGTAGAGTTTGAGTCGGGTACAGCCTTTACAGCAAATACGTCCGCGTACTGTTTACTTTTACACGATACTCACATGACATATTCATTACTGACAGGTACTGTTAATAAGGTAACCGTTTAAAGAAAATTTAGTATGAGCGATGACGTCGCAGGGAGCGGATGTGAGTATAGAGCCGATGCTCATTCCCAAGAGCAAGGAACCTATAAATTTACTAACTGGGGTTTTCTTGAAATCAGACTATCATTTGGATAATGACCTAACAAAATGTGTCGTGACGGGGATTTTTCTAAATAGAGGGCTCGGAGTATTATTTAAAGGTAGAAAAGGTTGTGTTTATTGGTCGTACGATGCATTTTGTCAGCTTGCAGCTCACTTTAATGACGTCACCCTAGCACTCGAGGGTAAGAACCAATACTCGTTCAAAGTAGATACGGGGGAGGATATTAGGGTTAACATGGTCTTTGGTCATCAGTATGCTTACGTCTCTGACGGCGAGCACTCTATAACTCTCAACCAGAATGAATGGTGCATGTTTGTTAATAACCTCCCTCTAATTTACATTTCACTTAGGGAGCTTTTTTACCGGGACGATTTAATCAAAGAGTGTATCAATCAAGTCCTTTCCGGTGTGAACGAGTGTACAGATCAGTTACCTACTTTAATAGCCGAACGTTTGTTTAACGAGATATCACTGTACAAAAGGTGGCCAAATGGCGTTTGCAGTAGTTGAGTTTCAAGCCTTCATAGATAACGATAACAAATTTATAATTAAAGAGTTGGCCGTTGTCGGTGGCTCTTTAAACTGCCAAATTATTTTCAAACCACCTTATAGTATTACAAATTTAAATGAAAAAATGCAAAGAACCGCTCGCTGGTTAACTCGGCATCACGGTATCCGTTGGAATGAAGGGTCTGTACCGTACAATGAAGGTTTAATTACAGCACTTTGCATTCCTTTTAAAATTATTTACACAAAAGGCAGAGAAAAGGCAGAGTTTTTGCGAGGGTTTCATCCCAACGCACGGGAAATTTCTGGCCCGTCCATTTACAATTTCTGCCTACCGGGAATAAGCTGTGTCACCGGTGACCATAAAAGGTGCGCTTTCAGCGCAGCCTACACTCTACAGTACTATTTAAACCTTTCACTCCATAAAACCGGTCAGTATGAGCTTGGAGATGGAGAACGCCTGGTCACTGTTGTCTCAGGAGAGCAAAGAGCCCCACGGGGTTCTAACAGACAAATTTGTCATGAAATTTAGTAGATTTTTAGATTGGGAAATTTTATCGTCCTATTATGATTTTTCCATTGAAATGCTCAGAATATACTTTCACAGAGTGAACTGGGCTCCAATTTTAAAGCGCCAGAAATTCCCCGAATACTTTCTTCGGGAAATGGCTGTAAACTTTGACGGGTGCTGGAGTATTGTATGTAAATATCAAAAGTTGTCGGAATCTTTTATCCACGACTTTGCAAGTAAAGTAGATTGGGACAATGTAGTTTTATATCAAGATGTAAGTAGTAATTTTGTAGATAATCATTTAATGTACATGGATAGAGATGTTCCTTATTAAAAAACGGATTATAGTTCGAGGTGTTTCCTTGTGTGTGTGTGTGTGTGTGTGTGTACTCGCCCAACAGGCAGGCTTAAAATCCATAAGTCCAGGGGCTGGTACGGAGGTTGGCCTAAAAATCGTAAAACATTGCGTTATCCTCCCTATGTGTGAGTGTGTGTGAGTATGTGTACTCGCCCAACAGGCAGGCTTAAAACCCATAAGTCCAGGGGCTGGTACGGAGGTTGACCTAAAAATCGTAAAACATTGCGTTATCCTCCATGTCACCTAATTTCCCTCTCACCTCGGACTATAATCTGACAAAAAAATAACAAAAACTTTTAAATCTCTGTCATTCTTAGTAAATGAAATGACGTAGGCTAAAATGAACGGTTCGCCTAGTAAATAGCCTGATGACTTTCAAAATGAACGGGTTGACAGAGACAAAAAAACATATAAAAGTAAAATATCCTTTGTCAGTGGCAAAAAGGGTTAATTGAAAGGCTTCACCGAGTAAATAACCCTTTACATTTGTCAAAGGACCAAAAAATGGGAGGTGGCAAATCTGTTATGGAGTGGTCATCACCGTAGGCTGCGATGGTTGGGGCAGCCTACCCCAGAGGTTAGGACTCTTGGTGAAGCTCTGGGTTAACAAAAAGAACGCGCTGGGACCCTACGGCCTAGCCTAACAGCTTACCGTGGTGTGGAAACTGGGTCACTTGTCTAAACTCCAAAGAACGGGTAGAATCTCTCCACAAACAAAACATTTGAGTTTGTCAAAGTCCAAATCACAGATATTTGTAACAAACCAACCACATTCTTCATCAGCACCATCAATCAAAAATGAATTACACACTCTGCAGCAAATGAATCTATTGAATATCGGATAGTACCAGAATTTCACTAAACACTGTCCGTACTCCATAGTCTACGCGGCGGAAGTACCTAGAGGGTTCTCTCCCTCCTGTCAAAAGTACCTAAAGGGGGGATCTCCCCTTGTGATTTTATATTTAGAACAAGGGTGCCTATTTAAGCACAAAACACGTGCAAGCTTCTCAAAGCCATGGCTCCTGTCAACGTGTGTGTTTTCCTACTGATGCTAGTGTCCTCTTCTGACGCTGCTCCAGAAAAACGTCCAAGAGTAAGTACTAGTAACATAAAGTACTAAACAAAACACACATTAAAATGTAAACTGATTTGAGTTTCTTTTCAGGAAGAAACCCCTCCTAGGACAAGAGACAGAAATTATATTTTAACAAGTACAACATTTTTAAGTGACGAGCGAGCTACATCCGTTATCCAAGCGGTGGGTTTATTTGTATGATTTTTGTTAAACTTTTATCCACCATTTAAGCTGCATTTACAACATATCCATATTTTTATTTAGATGGCTGAAGACCGTACATCTCCGATTGACAGAGCTCTTGTGGAAGCCGAGGATGCGGCTAATAATTCACGCGTGAGCTTGGACCAGCCTCCACCAGTCTACACTACATTGACCCCTGTACAAAGATCTCAAGAACCCCAACCATCAACATCTTTAGGGGTGCCAAGAGTCCTTCCGCAATGGATGCGAGCTCACCCTGAACCATCAACCTCAACAGGAAGAACTAGGGTAAGGAGATCGGGATTGGGGAAAATACATATAAGTATACATTTAGGCATACAATAAACACTTACCTATGTTTCCAGATGCGACGGTCTGCTGCTCGGTGTGTATCGTGCCAAGTTGAAGCCGATCGTCAACAAATTCGAGAGTTTAGGCTGGCCGATTTTTTACAAAGATGGAGTGGTAGCCGACCGGAAGGTTACGAACTAATTGATATCTTGACAGTAGTTCAGACTGTCAGAGTGGAATTGCAGGACACACTATGGCTAACTAACCACTTTATGGAGGATACAAATGTCCCAGAAATGATCCGTATAGCACCCGCAATTTGGGAAGACATCCGAGACTCGTTGGAAGCAATACTAGTTTCCACTGGAGAGCGAATAAACAGAACTAGAGATATCGATAGCGATACCAGTTCTAATGAAGAATTGCCCTCTGCAGGAACAATCAGTTGTCGTATTTGTTTTGAAAATCTACCGACTATAGTATTAATGACTTGCTGGCACACTCTTTGTAAAAATTGTGCTAATCGTATTGTTAGGTGTCCATTCTGTAGAAAGGCCGTCCTCGGCAGTAAAGAATTATATTTCTAAGCCCCGCCCTAGGGCGCTCCCCACTACCCCGGTATAAAACCAGAGGCATCTGCCGAGGGTAGCCACTCTCCACATCCTACCAACTCCACAACTCTCTCAAGGTAAATATCGCTGCTGTAGTTTACTAATTGAGCTTGTAGTGTAAAAATAACAGCATAGGTCCTCTTTACTATCATAGTTCCCATAGTTTTTAGGGATCAACCGGGAATCAAACCAGCAACCTCCAGATTTAAAAGCAAACACTATAACCACTCGACTATCCATACAATATTATTACGACAATATTATATGGTTTTAGATGGATCTTTCTACAAAGCTGTCGTCTTGCGAGGTGCTCTCTTCCCCTTTGAAAGTCCCCATCAAAGATCTGACCGAGCCGGCGAAAATTCAATCTGCTAGACGAATCAACACGAGATTCGGAACCATGGTGATCGTACTACACGTCACCACATCTGCCGGCGAGGAGAGGGTGACATTTTTACCCTCGAGGTTCACCAGCCTCCTCACAGACGAAGATCTAGAATGTTTCACAAACTCTAAATTGTATAGTGTTAAATGTACGGGGATGGTGGGGAATTCCCCAAATGTGCTTATTTATAAACATTAGTTTTTAGCATGTTGTTCAGTAGTAGTAGTGCTCAGTAGTTTTTAACACTTCACTCAATTCTTTATAAATTAGTAATGTGTCTTGCTTGTAGAATAAATATTTGTAACATTATAACTGCGTTTTCAATTCCAAGTGCACCCTCAAAATAAGGGAGGGGGGTATTATATGGTATAATACTAAGCCAGTTCCTCTGGATACAAGTACAATACGATATAATACCTGAACCTGGGGGTGTCCTTCAGACACTCGGACAGTCCCAAACCCTGTCCTAAAGGGTGCACAACAAGTTTTCTATATACTATTTGCTAGGGACATGAACTTTTTTTTCGTTTGGCGAGAAGGTGAGGTTTTTTTTGTTTGGCGGGAAAATAAAAGTGAGGTTATGTAACTTGGCGGGAACCTACGCAATACGTTGTTTGGCGGGAATCGGCGGAGAAGAAGTAAGGTTTTTTTCGTTTAGCGCGAAAGTCACTTGGCGGGAAGGTGATTTTTTCGTTTGGCGCGAAAGTGAGGTTATATTACTTGGCAGGAAGGTGATTTTTTCGTCTGGCGCGAAAATAAATGTGAGGTTATGTTACTTGGCGGGAAGGAGAAGTTTTTTCGTTTAGCACGAAAGTGAGGTTATGTTTCTTGGCGGGAAGGTGAAGTTTTTTTCGTTTGGCGGGAACCTACGTATGCAATACGTAAAGTGAGGTTAGATGTTTGGCGCGAAAACAAAAGTGAGGTTAGACCACGTGGGACACCAGAGGGCGACCACGTGGGACAAAAGGGGGCATGGCCTAGGGGGAAGGGTGGGGATGAAATGCTGCTCTCTGATTGGTGGCCGCAAGAGCTGCTTTTCCTACTCTTGTACTCTCCTAAAGGCCTGCATTGGTTTGTAAACGTAGAAAATAAGGGCGTGGTATCCCGCGGGTGTATTGGTATTGGTCTTATTGTGTGGAGTACCTACTCAAGTTGCCGCCGGCGATAGGCATTGTTGAACTCCCTGCGGAAGTTACAATTGTCAATCAAAAGCAGCGAATTGAAGCTGGTATTGTGCTGCTAAAGATCGTCTACTCGTCTAACGATGCCAATAGAGCTGCTAGCTCACTTGGGACATGAGTTGGTGGTAACTTATAAACATTCGATCATCATTTTTTATCTTTTTGGTTCGTAGTTAAACTTGCAAGACACTCTCTACAGAACAAAAAAATAGTTTATTAGATAACTTACTAAAAGTAAGTTTTTCTTACATTTTAACCAAGGGACCATCATGACGTAGTTTACATTCATTTAAATTATTTGATCCAAACTTAGATGTAAATTGTTCTACTGTTCTTAGAAATATTAACCTAGTAACATTTTTTTATTCATATGTGTATTGAAGAGAACCTTCGACCATATCTACTACTCTTTGATGGTCTTTCAGCCATTTTGCTATTATTGTTTCTGATTGTTTTGGGTTGAACATTGAATATTTTCAATTTTAAGAAATGATTGTTTAGCTTCTGTACCTTCTTAAATATATTGTAGAAAATGTAATACATTTTTTTCATCAATGACCACATGTTTCAAAGATCCTGTAAAGACTAATAAATGAAGATCTCTCAACCTGAAAACCTAATCAATATTCATTTAAAAAACGTATCAACAACTTCCATCAATTCCTGTAACCAAAATTAATTAATGAATGCTTTTAGGTTGTCAACCCAACCACAAATTACTTTCTCAGACGTCTACACGATGAGAGGCTATTTAATCAGCTTCAGGAAGGGTGTTTTTACATCATTCAAGCAATTAGCCTAACAGCTTGGTTACCCGAACACCTGTGGTCAGGTGATATGTGGAGGCAAAAACCCTTACAACCCCCAAACCCAAACCTTCCAAAAACCGTTGGTAACTTTGCTGTTGTTTTAAAATTATACTGCCAATTCACATACATAGGTTACAATAAGATATAAAAATAAGAAATAAATTTCGTGATTTACTCTTTGGGTCATGTTTATGTCATATTCACTCAAAGTTTTATAAAACTGTAGTAACATAAAACTGTTACTATTAAATATTGATAAGACACTTTGTTTTGGACATTTTCTTATCAAGTTGTAATTTTTTTATGGTTTTCTTTCAATGAAAAATATTGTTAAAAAACGTCACATTTGTCATAGTTTAAACTATGTTTTTTTTATTTTCCACGCGCTTATATACAAAAATATTCCCGTTCTATCAAGCAAAAACAGTATACAAAAAACATTTTTACAGCTATAATTATATTTCATACTTGTTAGTTACTTTTGCTTTTTGTCATCACATTTTTGTAACTTCTCAACTTAATAATCCTCTGATCTTAGTAATGGAAATGTTAATAATAAAATATTTGGTAGATAGCAATATTGGATTTTTCTTTGTTTGAAGTTCATTGTTGGTGATGGTGAGTTAATGTTGTTCAAAGGTTTATTGCGGACATTTTGATTTTGATTTTGATTGGATTTTTATGTGAATCCTGCTTTATGGCAAATTAATTCCGACGGTAAAACTTTGTTGTCAATGCTTTTGCAAAGATTTAAACCACCTCGTCGTCTCCTTTTTAAATACGCTCCCTTCCGACAATTTCTTGAATTCCTACAATGCCATTTACATACTGAAAGGTACGATTCGAAATAACTCTCGAAACGTTACGAAGCGATTTAAACGTCACCTGCGGTTTCTTTGCGAGTTGACGATTTGACTTGTAAATCTAGTGCCGAGGGACTCCCTATACTCCTGTGGGGAGCGGTTAGGGGCGCTTTTTGGGGGAGGTAATGTATGAAATGCTCAGTCCCTTAGCTTAAGTCAACAGTTGCCGTTGAGAGGACCAAATTGATTGAGGGATTGCTATTGTCCCCGCCCCAAGTCTCAAGTCAGTTTTCCCCCAGAATCTACCGTTTTCCACGTGCGGTGTTTTGAGCACGTGAGTGGAAAATGTACAACATATTCTATTAGCTTCAATTTTCAGTTTGTTTTCAGATAGATACATTTGTTCCGACAATATTTACAACACAACAAACAACAACAATATTTTAGTTGTAGTTGTACTGACGTTTTCCAGTTATGTAACCCTGCATTTTGTAAAAAGATATTCTTGATTTCTGAACAATTATTATGTGTTATAGTTGTTCTATTGTATTACTGTTAATTTCAAACAATGTTAGCTTTTATATTTAAGTTAATTTACCTTAAAAATAGCAAAAACCACAAAACAATTTTAGGTTATTTTTGCATACTAGCCTACTACGTGATTATGTTTTGTTACATTGAATTGTTAATACTTTACACCCGAGTTTTATAGTTCCTCTTATTTGAAATATTGCTTAACACTTTATAATAAATATTTTTGTACTGGTCAGCTTTACAATTAATTAATATCCATTATTTCAAACCGGCTAAATTATGTTATTTACGTAATCTTTGCAAAGATCTTCCTCCAAAAATTTGGGTTTTTACTATTCGTGATGAAAAATATCCGCAAAAGATACTTACACAATTAACATAAATTACCGTCATCAAAAGTGCACTTCAAAACGAAGAGCTGATTAACTATTTTGTAATTTTTGGTAAAATAGCGTTTAATCAATTCTAAAAATCTGGCAATTTCCGGAGGGTTATCTTAAAACAATTATATAATCGTTGCAAACGGAATTTATTGTGCAATCGACGCCGTGTCTCTTATGTTAGCAATACCAGCAAAACTCTTAAACAGGTGATTTGCATGACAATCATTGTTTGGTATAATAAGAAAAATATGTACATAGAATGAAATTAATCAGTCTTAATTAGGCTAATTTTTAAAGTGCTAAACAATGTTGAATTGCTGTCACAGACCTTAGTGAAGCTGAAGAGATGTTTGGTTTGGGGTACCCCACCTGACTTGAAGCACTGGGCAATGGCGGCGTCGACGAGGACTGTCCATGTACACGTTGACCTACTTGCACTATTACAATTGTCCGTTAAATAAACAAAAAATAATTTCTTCTTGGGATAAAAACAAAACTATTGTCACTTCTATTAGCACTGTACAGACTGATTAATTTAAAGAAAAAAAAGGTAAAAATTGCGGGATGTTGAAAAGATGATGCGGATATACGATAGTAAATATGGTGATAGTTCAGCGGCGGACGACAGTGGACTGCGTCGTTTGGAAAGATATCAGTGTTGAGGGCAAAGGCCGCATACCTTCGTTAGCGGCTGAATAGCGGAAAATTACTTGGGCTAGGTTTTGTTTGAAACGGAAGAATATAAATATGGACTCGATTTAAAAATCATGAAACCTAAAATATCCAACATATCGCCCCCCTTGAACCAACCTGGTTCAATGAAAAAACTGAAAAATGGGAAAAGACAAATGAAAATAAATTGAAAGGGGGTGAAAGGGAATGCTTAGGAATTAATTGGTAGGAAGAAGGGAAACTTTGACGGTTGGCCGACTGAAGTTCCCTGTAGCGGTGCGTAGATGGACCACTCGTACAATTCCGTCTGCTCCTGGAGATACTGCGGTGATTCTTGCAAGTTTCCATTGTAGGGGAGGAGTGTTAGGCTCATGAATAACAACAAGGTCACCAATCTTGAGGTTCTCTGTTTTACTCGTCCACTTAGAGTGATGCTGTAGAGTATGCAGATACTCTTGGGACCATCGAGTCCAGATGTGTTGAGAGAATGCCTGAACTAATTGCCATCTCCTCAAGCGGTTACAAGAAGTTTCATCATATTGAGGTTCAACCATGGATTTCCGAGGTCCACCAGTTAAAAAGTGTCCTGGGGTTAGAGACTCTAAGTCATTCGGATCTCCAGAGAGAGGGGTAAGCGGTCTTGAATTTAATATTGCTTCGACACGTGACACGAGAGTTATGAATTCTTCATAAGTCAGGATTTGGCCACCGATTACTCTATGAAGGTGATGCTTAAAACTCCTAACAGCTCGTTCCCACAAGCCACCTTGATGAGGCGCGTGTGGAGGCAGAAATTTGAAAGAAATGTTGTTTTCTTCAGCAAAACGGTGAGTTACTGGATTGCAAAGGAGGTTGTTAAAACATTTGTGAAGTGCAGCAGCTGCTCCGACAAAGTTGGTTCCACAATCACTATGAATTTCCTTCACTGAACCACGTCTGGAAATAAAACGTGTAAGAGCTGCTATATAAGCTTCTGAGGACAAATCCGACACAACTTCTAAGTGTACGGCTTTCGTTGCAAAGCAGACAAATAGACAAAGATAAACTTTAATAGGCTGAAGCCTTTTTAGGACATACAATTTCACTGTAAATGGTCCGGCATAGTCGACTCCAGTAACATTAAAAGGTCGGGTTGCTACCACTCTTGGGGAAGGTAAGTCTCCCATCAATGGTGTGTTTGGCTTAGGTTTCATTCTGAAACATCTCAGGCGTTTAAAAATCCTGGAGCGTATGATACTACGAGCAGAAAGTATCCAATATTTCTCACGAAGAACAGCTTGGAGTTGTGTTGGTCCACAGTGAAGAAAGATGCGATGATGATAATCAATTATCAAATTTACAACAAAATGATCCTTTGGTAAGATAATTTGATGCTTGGCGCTGTACGGCAACTCAGAATGTTTCAGTCGTCCTCCAACTCTTAACAAACCTTCATCATCCATAAACGGTGAAAGGCGTTGAATGCGAGAAGAACACACATTCTTCTTTGACAGGGAATTAATATCCTCAGAGAAACTCTCTCTTTGAACAAGCCAACAAATCCGTTTGTTCGATACTTCTAACTCTTCAAGTGTGAGAGAATGAGTAATCCTTTGCTTAGTTTTCAAGCAGGAAATAAAACGTAAAACGTAGCCCATGACATGAAGTAGTTTAGTCCATGAAGAGAATTTATTGATAAACTTCAGATCTTGATCTTCAGCTATCGTAAGAAGATTTAGTGTTGTGGTTTTAATTTCTGGGAGTTCCTCTTCGGGAAGATGACTCGATGGTTGAGGCCATGAATCAGATGAACTCTTAAGCCATGTGGGTCCAGACCACCAGAGCTTGTTATGAATAAGAAGAGATGGGGTTAATCCTCTAGAGGCAACATCAGCGGGGTTTTCAAGAGTAGAAATGTGTTTCCATATGCAGGAAGGGGTCAATTCTTGAACCTGTGCAACACGATTTGCAACATATAACTTCAAACGATGAGAAGGGGTGTGAATCCATGAAAGAGCCACAGTGGAGTCACTCCAAGCGGTAACAGAATCTATCTTGTAGCGATCTGAGAGTTGATCAACACAGTAGTGTAACAGTTTGGCTAAAATATGTGCTCCGCACAGTTCAAGGCGAGGAATCGTGATACGTTTCAGGGGTGCCACACGTGACTTGGCTATTAATAAGTTGACATATATACTGCCTTGCGGGTTCTCAGTTCGTAGATAAACACATCCAGCAAAACCGAGTTCACTTGCATCTGAAAATCCATGCAACTGAATATTAACCGCATCACTCAGAGATATGTACCTGCCAATCTCCAAATTTTCAATCTCAGGAAGTTCGTTGACAAAAGTTGACCATCTGTCGATAATATCACTAGGAAGAGTATTATCCCAATCTAGGCCTAGTGACCATATATGCTGCATGAGAGCCTTAGCCCAAAAAATAACAGGGGTAAGCATGCCTGTTACATCATAAATCTTAGCGATGGAAGACAAAATTGCTCTTTTGGTAAAAATCAATGGAGCTTCAGAAATTGCATATGAGAATGTGTCTGAGTGTGGATTCCACTTCAGTCCAAGAATACTAACACAAGGTGAGTCAGTTGATAAGCAGTGTTGAGGGGGTAAATTTTCCAATATTTGGCTATTGTTAGACGCCCATTTGCGAAGTTCAAAGCCTCCTTTTCGTAAAAGGTTTATTACATCTTGCTGTAATTTTGCAGCTTCTTCAACAGTATCGCTGCCTAGTAGCGCATCGTCTACGTAAATTTGTCGTTTAAGTGCATGAGCAGCAAGTTCATGATTCTTTCCTTCATCATGAATTAATTGTTGTATTACTCGATTAGCCAAAAATGGCGAAGAAGTCATACCATAAGTAACGGTTGTCAACTGAAAAACTCGAAGCGGCTGTGACATTTCTTCTCTCCAATAGATGAGTTGAAAACGTTGGTCTTGTTCATGAATAGAGATCATACGGAACATCTGTTTGATATCACAAGCAAAGGCGATCCTATTTTGACGAAAACGTAGAATTATGTCTGTTATTTAATTATGTAACTTGGGTCCTTGATGCTGTAGACTGTTAAGTGTTACACCAGTTGAAGTTTGAGAGGACGCATTAAATACAACACGTATCTTTCCATCCTTAAAGACACCGTGGTGTGGTAAGAAGCAATGATATTGGTTATTTAGATCAAATAAGTTTGAGGGTTTCATTTGACCAGAGGATTCGTAGTCATTCATAAATTCAATGTACTTTTCTTTGAAATCAGGTTGCGATTGAAACTTACGTTCAAGCGATTTGAAGTTTGTAAAGCAACTGTAGAAGAATTTCCTAGTTTTACTGGATTTTCTTTGAACGGTAAACAACAAACATATCTTCCCGTCTCGTCACGAGAGTGAGTTTTCAAAAAATGATCTTCACATTCCATTTCCTCTGGGGATAGCTTAGAACAAGCAGGTGGTTCTTCCAATGCCCAAAATCGCTGAAGTGTTTCATGAAGTGTAAGATCATTGATGGAAAGTAAAGTCG
Source organism: Macrosteles quadrilineatus (assembly GCF_028750875.1). Taxonomy (NCBI): domain Eukaryota; kingdom Metazoa; phylum Arthropoda; class Insecta; order Hemiptera; family Cicadellidae; genus Macrosteles; species Macrosteles quadrilineatus. Next base: position 50,949 of record NW_026542706.1, read on the forward strand.
TCAATCCACTGAAGGTTTGGCCGTCTTGTGAAGTAGGCACGTTCCCAAGGACAACATATCCAAAAATAGTGTTTATAGTGTATGGCATACGATCACCAAGACTGGTGGCAGATCCAATAATAGTTTGAGCAAACAGATCCGCACCGATGAGCAAATGTCCAGGAGTGTCGAAGTTGGGATCGGCAAGTGCGTATTCTTTGATTTGAGCCTTTATTTCAGAAGATATCTTGACACTAGGCATATCATTGGTAATTCTATCAAGTATGAGGACAGGATGTGCCGTAGCAAGTGTTTTCCCGTTAAGCGAAGAAATATTTACAAAGGAAAGTCCCTTAGGCTTTATTCGAGCTGAGGCAATGCCCTTTATCTCGTGAACGCCAACAGACGAACGCTGAATGTGAATCATACTGGCACAGTGTTCAGATATTATACTCGTTTGTGATGCACTATCAAGCACAGCTCGGACAATAATATTATGACCATTCGAGGTAGAAATTTTTACCAATGCAGTGGCAAGAAGTACAGTACAGTTGTGGCTGGCAGCACCAGTGTCTACATGAGCAGAGAGTGTATTTGATTCAAATCCTTGCGGTACAGGAGCCTTCAATTGTGTTGTGGAATTGGCCTGAGTCTTATTCGAGGGCTTAACAGATTTTTTCATTATAGGCTGGTCCGTTTTGTAAAAATGCAGTAGCGTATGGTGTCGCTTAAAACAAACTCGACACGAACTGGATGACTTACATGAGCCTAAGAAATGTCGTCCTAAACAATTAACACATAGGCTATTGTTCTTAATGAAGTTGAACCTATCGTGTGGTGATAAGGCACCAAAAACATCACAGCGAAAAATGTTATGCGATGCTCCATTGCAGTAAGCACAAGTATGAGCTTGTTCATTGTCATTAGAAGAAAGCATTACAACTTTGCTTGGCTTGGGACTAGCGGTTTGCCTACCTAGATAAGGCATGTTCTTACTACTTCCATAGTTTTTTAACTGAAGGGAAGAATTAGCATGTGAGGTCGAGCCTAAGTTAGCCGCCTCTCTGTAAGAACACTCATTTTCCAGAAAGTTTATTATTTCTGTGACAGAAGGAACCTGTTTTGAGTCATCTCGTTTTTGTTCAAAATCTGAACGCATAGCGGAATCAAGCTTTCTCAAAATATGTGTACTTAAGATCAGGTTGTCATCAGTTATGTTATGGCCAAGTGCTTTAAGAGCTTGCTGATTTCCATTAAAAATTGAAATAAAATTCCTAAGTTGTGTAACATTAGGCTTAGTAAGCTGCGGTAGGTCCAAGATGTTAGTAGAATGTAATGAAATCAAGAGCCTTGTATTGTGGTACCTCTTAAGCAGGGTTTGCCAAGCAATTACATAATTAGCACTATTTAGTGGTATAGACTTAACTAAGTTCAAAGGTTCATCTGAAAGACAGCTTATGAGATATGAGAATTTCTCAACATTAGAAATTGTTTTATTATTATGTACAGTACTTTCAAACAGGCCATGAAATGAGACCCATTGCTCAGGATTGCCAGAGAATGTTGGCAGTTTGATTTGCGGCAATTTCACAGTCAGATTAACTGTAGGAGTAGTAGGGCCTACCTCGGAAGTAGAGTCATTTAGGCGTGACTCTTCAAGTTTAACTGGTGGAAGTAACAAACTACAGTTTGACTGAATCTCAACAAAATAATCAGAAATTTTTTCTTGCAGTGAAGTAATTTTATCATCTTGAATATCTTCAGGAGTGGGAGTAGTTTGAAAAAGTTTATTTACTATTCTCTCAAATTCTGAGTGCTTGGTTATTGCACTTTGAGACAAGAGTTTAAGTTTAGCAATCTGTTGCTCGCTTAAAGTAGTCACAACCTGAGTTTCTTTCAATGCATTGACTTGTTTATTTATTGACTCAAGCCTAGCTTGAATAAGTTCACTCTGTTTGGTGAAGGAAGAAAACCTCATGTTGAAAGAAAATTAAACATAGGAAATATTCAGCACAAAACAAATCTGCAGTAATGATAAGACAATAAAATATAATTTGACTTTCCTCAATTTAATCAAATTCTCAAATGCACAAGTTAGGCCTATAGTCTATGCTTAGGCTATGGGTAGCACAGGCAAAAGCAACACTGCATAGGTAGTACAACTTAATGGTGTGCTATCAAATACATAATAATAAGAGATGCTTTCTTAACAAAATAGGTTAACTATTTATACCAATAATCCAAACTATTTTGTGGCTTAAATAGTTTAAGAAATATTTCCAAGTTTATGTGCAGTATAACTTACTTGTCGTAATCTATCATCAGCAAAATATTCACATAGGTATTTCTCATATTAATCCAGTGCACATTAAAACCATTGAAAATAATATCAGTTATATTATTTGTTTACTTATTAACTGCAATGATAATTATTTGAATCAGTCAATAAGTTCGAAATCAAAGTCAATCTTGAGTAGATTTGAGGTTATTCTGACTATCACTCAAATGTAGTAATGTAAACAAAAATCTGACAAGCTGACAGCTAAAGTGAACTGACAGGCTGACAAGCGATGCGGTAGTGAAGTCTTGATATTTGTAGCCGTAGACTCGACGTCGTAGATGGCTGTGGCAGTGACGTAGCGGTTAGCGGACAGGAAATTCCAGGAAGGAATATTGGAATAGTCTATTTGAAACAGGAACAGGAATGTCAATTTGGACTCACAATCGTACAGGAAAAGGAGCACAAATACAAAATGGCGGAATGAGCAAAATTATTCCACGCAATGAGAAACGAAATCGAAATGAAATACCATTCAGCTAGAATACGTAAAAAATGAAGTGATATTACAAGTATTCGTGGTAGGAATAAATAAAATTATGTTCTAACCAGAAACTGGTAAAATAATCCGGTTCGATGAGGCCCAAAAAATGTTTGGTATAATAAGAAAAATATGTACATAGAATGAAATTAATCAGTCTTAATTAGGCTAATTTTTAAAGTGCTAAACAATGTTGAATTGCTGTCACAGACCTTAGTGAAGCTGAAGAGATGTTTGGTTTGGGGTACCCCACCTGACTTGAAGCACTGGGCAATGGCGGCGTCGACGAGGACTGTCCATGTACACGTTGACCTACTTGCACTATTACAATTGTCCGTTAAATAAACAAAAAATAATTTCTTCTTGGGATAAAAACAAAACTATTGTCACTTCTATTAGCACTGTACAGACTGATTAATTTAAAGAAAAAAAAGGTAAAAATTGCGGGATGTTGAAAAGATGATGCGGATATACGATAGTAAATATGGTGATAGTTCAGCGGCGGACGACAGTGGACTGCGTCGTTTGGAAAGATATCAGTGTTGAGGGCAAAGGCCGCATACCTTCGTTATCGCGAAGAGCGGCTGAATAGCGGAAAATTACTTGGGCTAGGTTTTGTTTGAAACGGAAGAATATAAATATGGACTGGATTTAAAAATCATGAAACCTAAAATATCCAACAATCATAGTGCGGAGCCTTTGGCGAATTTCCAACCGAGCTTTGAATTCCAATTGTATTCTTTTTTTAGCTATAAAAAGTATTAAAAACTCCTACCCAATATAAGTGCTATTTCTTTAACTACTATAGTAGTGCCGTTCAAAAGCTACATTAAATATATTTCAATATAATATATTTATTTGATCCCCTGATGCAGCTACAATCAGTTAGTTACTTACTGTACAAACATTAGCTAGGTTCCTGTTGTACTAAATGACTCTGTATTGTATGAATGATGTGTATATTGATCCCCTGATGCAGCTTAATACAATCAGTCAGTTACTTATATTGTACAGGCATTAGCTACGTTCCTGTTGTACTAAATGGCTCTGTATTGTAAGAACGAACTGTATATTGATCCCCTGATGCAGCTTAATACAATCAGTCCGTTACTTATATTGTACAGGCATTAGCTACGTTCCTGTTGTACTAAATGGCTCTGTATTGTATGAATGATGTGCATATTAAACCCATGATGAACCTATGATTCATCTATGATGCATCAATGATCCATCTTTGATGCATCTATGATGCATCAATGATCCATCTTTGATGCATCTATGATGCATCTATGATTCATCTATGATGCATCAATGATCCATCTTTGATGCATCTATGATGCATCAATGATCCATCTTTGATGCATCTATGATGCATCAATGATCCATCTTTGATGAATCTATGATTCATCTATAATGCATCAATGACCCATCTTTGATGCATCTATGATGCATCAATGATCCATCTTTGATGCATCTATGATGCATCTATGATTCATCTATGATGCATCAATGATCCATCTATGATTCATCTATGATGCATCAATGATCCATCTTTGATGCATCTATGATGCATCAATGATCCATCTTTGATGCATCTATGATGCATCTATGATTCATCTATGATGCATCAATGATCCATCTTTGATGCATCTATGATGCATCAATAATCCGCATCTATGATTCATCTATGATGCATCAATGATCCATCTTTGATGCATCTATGATGCATCTATGATTCATCTATGATGCATCAATGATCCATCTTTGATGCATCTATGATGCATCAATGATCCATCTTTGATGCATCTATGATGCATCAATGATCCATCTTTGATGCATCTATGATGCATCTATGATTCATCTTTGATGCATCTATGATGCATCTATGATTCATCTATGATGCATCAATGATCCATCTATGATCCTACCTATGATCAATCTACAATCTATGATACATCTATGATGCATCTATGTTCCATTTTTGATGCATCTATGCACTATCTATGATGCATCTATGCACCATCTATGATGCATCATAGATTCATCATAGATACATCATAGATGCATCATAGATGGAACATAGATGGATCATAGATGGATCATAGATGCGTCATAGATGGAACATAGATGCATCATAGATGGATCATAGATGCGTCATAGATGGATCATAGATGCATCATAGATGAATCATTGATGGATCATAGATGAATCATAGATGCATCATAGATGGAACGTAGATGCATCATAGATGGAACGTAGATGCATCAAAGATGGATCATTGATGCATCATAAATGCATCAAAGATGGATCATTGATGCATCTATGATGCATCATAGATGCATCAAAGGATGGATCATTGATGCATCATAGATGCATCAAAGATGGATCATTGATGCATCATAGATGAATCATAGATGCATCATAGATGCATCAAAGATGGATCATAGATGCATCAAAGGATGGATCATTGATGCATCATAGATGCATCAAAGATGGATCATTGATGCATCATAGATGAATCATAGATGCATCATAGATGCATCAAAGATGGATCATAGATGCATCAAAGGATGGATCATTGATGCATCATAGATGCATCAAAGATGGATCATTGATGCATCATAGATGCATCAAAGATGGATCTTTGATGCATCAATGATGCATCAATGATCCATCCTATGATGCATCTATGATGCATCTATGATGCATCAATGATCCATCTTTGATGCATCTATGATGCATCAATGATCCATCTTTGATGCATCTATGATGCATCTATGATTCATCTATGATGCATCAATGATCCATCTTTGATGCATCTATGATGCATCAATGATCCATCTTTGATGCATCTATGATCCATCTTTGATGCATCTATGATGCATCAATGATCCATCCTTTGATGCATCTATGATTCATCTATTATGCATCAATGATCCATCTTTGATGCATCATAGATGCACTATCTATGATGCATCTATGCACCATCTATGATGCATCATAGATTCATCATAGATACATCATAGATTCATCATAGATACATCATAGATGCATCATAGATGGAACATAGATGGATCATAGATGAATCAAAGATGCATCATAGATAAATCATCCATCAATGATCCATCCTTTGATGCATCTATGATTCATCTATTATGCATCAATGATCCATCTTTGATGCATCATAGATGCATCATAGGATGGATCATTGATGCATCATTGATGCATCAAAGATGGATCATTGATGCATCATAGATGAATCATAGATGCATCATAGATGCATCAAAGATGGATCATTGATGCATCATAGATGAATCATAGATGCATCATAGATGCATCAAAGGATGGATCATTGATGCATCATAGATGCATCAAAGATGGATCATTGATGCATCATAGATGAATCATTGATGCATCATAGATGAATCAAAGATGGATCATTGATGCATCATAGATGAATCATAGATGCATCATAGATGCATCAAAGATGGATCATAGATGCATCATAGATGCATCAAAGATGGATCATTGATGCATCATAGATGCATCAAAGATGGATCATTGATGCATCATAGATGAATCATAGATGCATCAAAGGATGGATCATTGATGCATCATAGATGCATCAAAGATGGATCATAGATGCATCAAAGATGGATCATTGATGCATCATAGATGAATCATAGATGCATCATAGATGCATCAAAGATGGATCATTGATGCTATGATGCATCTACGTTCCATCTATGATGCATCTATAATTCATCTATGATCCATCAATGATTCATCTATGATGCATCAATGATCCATCTTTGATGCATCTATGATGCATCTATGATTCATCTATGATGCATCAATGATCCATCTTTGATGCATCTATGATGCATCAATGATCCATCTTTGATGCATCTATGATGCATCTATGATTCATCAATGATCCATCTTTGATGCATCTATGATGCATCAATGATCCATCCTTTGATGCATCTATGATGCATCTATGATTCATCTATGATGCATCAATGATCCATCTTTGATGCATCTATGATGCATCTATGATTCATCTATGATGCATCAATGATCCATCTATGATGCATCTATGATTCATCTATGATGGATCAATGATCCATCTATGATGCATCTATGTTCCATTATGATGCATCTATGTTCCATCTATGATGCATTCCATCTATGACGCATCTATGTTCCATCTATGAAGCATCTATGATGTATCTATGATGAATCTATGATGCATCTATGATGCATCTATGATCCATCTATGATGCATCTGTGATCCATCTTTGATGCATCTATGATGCATCAATGATCCATCTTTGATGCATCTATGATGCATCTATGATTCATCTATGATGCATCAATGATCCATCTTTGATGCAGATGCATCAATGATTCATCTATGATGCATCAATGATCCATCTTTGATGCATCTATGATGCATCAATGATCCATCCTTTGATGCATCTATGATGCATCTATGATTCATCTATGATGCATCAATGATCCATCTTTGATGCATCTATGATGCATCAATGATCCATCTTTGATGCATCTATGATGCATCAATGATCCATCTTTGATGCATCTATGATGCATCTATGATTCATCTATGATGCATCAATGATCCATCTTTGATGCATCTATGATGCATCAATGATCCATCTTTGATGCATCTATGATGCATCTATGATTCATATATGTTGCATCAATGATTCATCTTTGATGCATCTATGATGCATCAATGATCCATCCTTTGATGCATCTATGATGCATCTATGATTCATCTATGATGCATCAATGATCCATCTTTGATGCATCTATGATGCATCAATGATCCATCTTTGATGCATCAATGATCCATCTTTGATGCATCAATGATCCATCTTTAATGCATCTATGATGCATCAATGATCCATCTTTGATGCATCTATGATTCATCTATGATGCATCAATGATCCATCTTTGATGCATCTATGATGCATCAATGATCCATCTTTGATGCATCTATGATGCATCTATGATTCATCTATGATGCATCAATGATCCATCTATGATGCATCTATGTTCCATCTATGATGCATCTATGTTCCATCTATGATGCATTCCATCTATGACGAATCTATGTTCCATCTATGAAGCATCTATGATGTATCTATGATGAATCTATGATGCATCTATGATGCATCTATGATCCATCTATGATGCATCTATGTTGCATCTATGATGCATCTGTGATCCATCTATGATGCATCTATGATCCATCTATGACCCTACCTATGATCAATCTACAATCTATGATACATCTATGATGCATCTATGTTCCATTTTTGATGCATCTATGCACTATCTATGATGCATCTATGCACCATCTATGATGCATCATAGATTCATCATAGATACATCATAGATGCATCATAGATGGAACATAGATGGATCATAGATGAATCAAAGATGCATCATAGATAAATCATAGATGCATCTATGATACATCTATGATCCATCATCTATGTTCCATCTATGATGCATCATCTTTGATCTATCTATGATCCATCTATGATCCTACCTATGATCAATCTACAATCTATGATACATCTATGATGCATCTATGTTCCATTTTTGATGCATCTATGCACTATCTATGATGCATCTATGCACCATCTATGATGCATCATAGATTCATCATAGATACATCATAGATGCATCATAGATGGAACATAGATGGATCATAGATGGATCATAGATGCGTCATAGATGGAACATAGATGCATCATAGATGGATCATAGATGCGTCATAGATGGATCATAGATGCATCATAGATGAATCATTGATGGATCATAGATGAATCATAGATGCATCATAGATGGAACGTAGATGCATCATAGATGGAACGTAGATGCATCAAAGATGGATCATTGATGCATCATAGATGCATCAAAGATGGATCATTGATGCATCATAGATGCATCATTGATGCATCATAGATGAACCATAGATGCATCAAAGGATGGATCATTGATGCATCATAGATGCATCATAGATGCATCAAAGATGGATCATTGATGCATCATAGATGAATCATAGATTCATCATAGATGCATCAAAGGATGGATCATTGATGCATTATAGATGCATCAAAGATGGATCATTGATGCATCATAGATGAATCATAGATGCATCATAGATGCATCAAAGGATGGATCATTGATGCATTATAGATGCATCAAAGATGGATCATTGATGCATCATAGATAAATCATAGATGCATCATAGATGCATCAAAGATGGATCATTGATGCATCATAGATGCATCAAAGATGGATCATTGATGCATCATAGATGCATCAAAGATGGATCATTGATGCATCATAGATGAATCATAGATGCATCATAGATGCATCAAAGATGGATCATTGATGCATCATAGATGCATCATAGATGCATCATAGGATGGATCATTGATGCATCATTGATGCATCAAAGATGGATCATTGATGCATCATAGATGAATCATAGATGCATCATAGATGCATCAAAGATGGATTATTGATGCATCATAGATGAATCATAGATGCATCATAGGATGGATCATTGATGCATCATAGATGCATCAAAGATGGATCATTGATGCATCATAGATGAATCATTGATGCATCATAGATGCATCAAAGATGAATCATTGATGCATCATAGATGAATCATAGATGCATCATAGATGCATCAAAGATGGATCATTGATGCATCATAGATGCATCAAAGATGGATCATTGATGCATCATAGATGCATCAAAGATGGATCATTGATGCATCATAGATGAATCATAGATGCATCAAAGATGGATCATTGATGCATCGTAGATGCATCAAAGATGGATCATTGATGCATCATAGATGCATCAAAGATGGATCATTGATGCATCATAGATGAATTATAGATGCATCATAGATGCATCAAAGGATGGATCATTGATGCATCATAGATGCATCAAAGATGGATCATTGATGCATCATAGATGCATCAAAGATGGATCATTGATGCATCATAGATGAATCATTGATGCATCATAGATGCATCAAAGATGGATCATTGATGCATCATAGATGAATCATAGATGCATCATAGATGCATCAAAGATGGATCATTGATGCATCATAGATGAATCATAGATGCATCAAAGGATGGATCATTGATGCATCATAGATGCATCAAAGATGGATCATAGATGCATCAAAGATGGATCATTGATGCATCATAGATGCATCAAAGATGGATCATTGATGCATCATAGATGAATCATAGATGCATCATAGATGCATCAAAGATGGATCATTGATGCTATGATGCATCTACGTTCCATCTATGATGCATCTATGATTCATCTATGATCCATCAATGATTCATCTATGATGCATCAATGATCCATCTTTGATGCATCTATGATGCATCTATGATTCATCTATGATGCATCAATGATCCATCTTTGATGCATCTATGATGCATCAATGATCCATCTTTGATGCATCTATGATGCATCTATGATTCATCTATGATGCATCAATGATCCATCTTTGATGCATCTATGATGCATCAATGATCCATCCTTTGATGCATCTATGATGCATCTATGATTCATCTATGATGCATCAATGATCCATCTTTGATGCATCTATGATGCATCAATGATCCATCTTTGATGCATCTATGATGCATCTATGATTCATCTATGATGCATCAATGATCCATCTTTGATGCATCTATGATGCATCAATGATCCATCCTTTGATGCATCTATGATGCATCTATGATTCATCTATGATGGATCAATGATCCATCTATGATGCATCTATGTTCCATCTATGATGCATCTATGTTCCATCTATGATGCATTCCATATATGACGCATCTATGTTCCATCTATGAAGCATCTATGATGTATCTATGATGAATCTATGATGCATCTATGATCCATCTATGATGCATCTTTGATCCATCTTTGATGCATCTATGATGCATCAATGATCCATCTTTGATGCATCTATGATGCATCTTTGATGCATCTATGATGCATCAATGATCCATCTTTGATGCATCTATGATGCATCAATGATCCATCTTTGATGCATCTATGATGCATCTATGATTTATCTATGATGCATCTTTGATTCATCTATGATGCATCAATGATCCATCTTTGATGCATCTATGATGCATCAATGATCCATCTTTGATGCATCTATGATGCATCTATGATTCATCTATGATGCATCAATGATCCATCTTTGATGCATCATAGATGAATCATAGATGCATCATAGATGCATCAAAGATGGATCATTGATGCATCATAGATGCATCAAAGATGGATCATTGATGCATCAAAGATGGATCATTGATGCATCATAGATGCATCAAAGATGGATCATTGATGCATCATAGATGAATCATAGATGCATCATAGATGCATCAAAGATGGATCATTGATGCATCATAGATGCATCAAAGATGGATCACAGATGCATCATAGATGAATCAAAGATGCATCATAGATAAATCATAGATGCATCATAGATGCATCAAAGATGGATCATTGATGCATCATAGATGCATCAAAGATGGATCATTGATGCATCATAGATGAATCATAGATGCATCATAGATGCATCAAAGATGGATCATTGATGCATCATAGATGCATCAAAGATGGATCACAGATGCATCATAGATGGATCATAGATGCATCATAGATGCATCATAGATTCATCATAGATACATCATAGATGCTTCATAGATGGAACATAGATGCGTCATAGATGGAATGCATCATAGATGGAACATAGATGCATCATAGATGGAACATAGATGCATCATAGATGGATCATTGATCCATCATAGATGAATCATAGATGCATCATAGATGGATCATTGATGCATCATAGATGAATCATAGATGCATCATAGATGCATCAAAGATGGATCATTGATGCATCATAGATGCATCAAAGATGGATCATTGATGCATCATAGATGAATCATAGATGCATCATAGATGCATCAAAGGATGGATCATTGATGCATCATAGATGCATCAAAGATGGATCATTGATGCATCATAGATGAATCATAGATGCATCATAGATGCATCAAAGATGGATCATTGATGCATCATAGATGAATCATTGATGGATCATAGATGAATCATAGATGCATCATGGATGGAACGTAGATGCATCATGGCATCAATGACCCATCTTTGATGCATCTATGATGCATCTATGATTCATCTATGATGCATCAATGATCCATCTTTGATGCATCTATGATGCATCAATGATCCATCCTTTGATGCATCTATGATGCATCAATGATCCATCCTTTGATGCATCTATGATTCATCTATGATGCATCAATGATCCATCTTTGATGCATCTATGATGCATCAATGATCCATCTTTGATGCATCTATGATGCATCAATGATTCATCTATGATGCATCAATGATCCATCCTTTGATGCATCTATGATGCATCTATGATTCATCTATGATGCATCAATGATCCATCTTTGATTCATCTATGATGCATCAATGATCCATCTTTGATGCATCTATGATGCATCTATGATTCATCTATGATGCATCAATGATCCATCTTTGATGCATCTATGATGCATCAATGATCCATCTTTGATGCATCTATGATGCATCTATGATTCATCTATGATGCATCAATGATTCATCTTTGATGCATCTATGATGCATCAATGATCCATCCTTTGATGCATCTCTGATGCATCTATGATGCATCAATGATCCATCCTTTGATGCATCTCTGATGCATCTATGATGCATCAATGATCCATCCTTTGATGCATCTCTGATGCATCTATGATTCATCTATGATGCATCAATGATCCATCTTTGATGCATCAATGATCCATCTTTGATGCATCTATGATTCATCTATGATGCATCAATGATCCATCTTTGATGCATCTATGATGCATCAATGATCCATCTTTGATGCATCTATGATGCATCTATGATTCATCTATGATGCATCAATGATCCATCTATGATGCATCTATGTTCATCTATGATGCATCTATGTTCCATCTATGATGCATCTATGTTCCATCTATGATGCATTCCATCTATGACGCATCTATGTTCCATCTATGAAGCATCTATGATGTATCTATGATGAATCTATGATGCATCTATGATGCATCTATGATCCATCTATGATGCATCTATGTTGCATCTATGATGCATCTGTGATCCATCTATGATGCATCTATGATCCATCTATGATCCTACCTATGATCAATCTACAATCTATGATACATCTATGATGCATCTATGTTCCATTTTTGATGCATCTATGCACTATCTATGATGCATCTATGCACCATCTATGATGCATCATAGATTCATCATAGATACATCATAGATGCATCATAGATGGAACATAGATGGATCATAGATGGATCATAGATGCGTCATAGATGGAACATAGATGCATCATAGATGGATCATAGATGCGTCATAGATGGATCATAGATGCATCATAGATGAATCATTGATGGATCATAGATGAATCATAGATGCATCATAGATGGAACGTAGATGCATCATAGATGGAACGTAGATGCATCAAAGATGGATCATTGATGCATCAAAAATGCATCAAAGATGGATCATTGATGCATCTATGATGCATCATAGATGCATCAAAGGATGGATCATTGATGCATCATAGATGCATCAAAGATGGATCATTGATGCATCATAGATGAATCATAGATGCATCATAGATGCATCAAAGATGGATCATAGATGCATCAAAGGATGGATCATTGATGCATCATAGATGCATCAAAGATGGATCATTGATGCATCATAGATGCATCAAAGATGGATCATTGATGCATCATAGATGCATCAAAGATGGATCATTGATGCATCATAGATGCATCAAAGATGGATCATTGATGCATCATATATGCATCAAAGATGATGCATCAAAGATGGATCATTGATGCATCATAGATGCATCAAAGATGGATCATTGATGCATCATAGATGAATCATAGATGCATCATAGATGCATCAAAGATGGATCATTGATGCATCATAGATGCATCAAAGATGGATCACAGATGCATCATAGATGAATCAAAGATGCATCATAGATAAATCATAGATGCATCATAGATGCATCAAAGATGGATCATTGATGCATCATAGATGCATCAAAGATGGATCATTGATGCATCATAGATGAATCATAGATGCATCAAAGATGGATCATTGATGCATCATAGATGCATCAAAGATGGATCACAGATGCATCATAGATGGATCATAGATGCATCATAGATGCATCATAGATTCATCATAAATACATCATAGATGCTTCATAGATGGAACATAGATGCGTCATAGATGGAATGCATCATAGATGGAACATAGATGCATCATAGATGGAACATAGATGCATCATAGATGGATCATTGATCCATCATAGATGAATCATAGATGCATCATAGATGGATCATTGATGCATCATAGATGAATCATAGATGCATCATAGATGCATCAAAGATGGATCATTGATGCATCATAGATGAATCATAGATGCATCATAGATGCATCAAAGGATGGATCATTGATGCATCATAGATGCATCAAAGATGGATCATTGATGCATCATAGATGAATCATAGATGCATCATAGATGCATCAAAGATGGATCATTGATGCATCATAGATGAATCATTGATGGATCATAGATGAATCATAGATGCATCATAGATGGAACGTAGATGCATCATGGCATCAATGACCCATCTTTGATGCATCTATGATGCATCTATGATTCATCTATGATGCATCAATGATCCATCTTTGATGCATCTATGATGCATCAATGATCCATCCTTTGATGCATCTATGATGCATCAATGATCCATCCTTTGATGCATCTATGATTCATCTATGATGCATCAATGATCCATCTTTGATGCATCTATGATGCATCAATGATCCATCTTTGATGCATCTATGATGCATCAATGATTCATCTATGATGCATCAATGATCCATCCTTTGATGCATCTATGATGCATCTATGATTCATCTATGATGCATCAATGATCCATCTTTGATTCATCTATGATGCATCAATGATCCATCTTTGATGCATCTATGATGCATCTATGATTCATCTATGATGCATCAATGATCCATCTTTGATGCATCTATGATGCATCAATGATCCATCTTTGATGCATCTATGATGCATCTATGATTCATCTATGATGCATCAATGATTCATCTTTGATGCATCTATGATGCATCAATGATCCATCCTTTGATGCATCTCTGATGCATCTATGATGCATCAATGATCCATCCTTTGATGCATCTCTGATGCATCTATGATGCATCAATGATCCATCCTTTGATGCATCTCTGATGCATCTATGATGCATCAATGATCCATCCTTTGATGCATCTCTGATGCATCTATGATTCATCTATGATGCATCAATGATCCATCTTTGATGCATCAATGATCCATCTTTGATGCATCTATGATTCATCTATGATGCATCAATGATCCATCTTTGATGCATCTATGATGCATCAATGATCCATCTTTGATGCATCTATGATGCATCTATGATTCATCTATGATGCATCAATGATCCATCTATGATGCATCTATGTTCCATCTATGATGCATCTATGTTCCATCTATGATGCATTCCATCTATGACGCATCTATGTTCCATCTATAAAGCATCTATGATGTATCTATGATGAATCTATGATGCATCTATGATGCATCTATGATCCATCTATGATGCATCTATGTTGCATCTATGATGCATCTGTGATCCATCTATGATGCATCTATGATCCATCTATGATCCTACCTATGATCAATCTACAATCTATGATACATCTATAATGATGCATCTATGTTCCATTTTTGATGCATCTATGCACTATCTATGATGCATCTATGCACCATCTATGATGCATCATAGATTCATCATAGATACATCATAGATGCATCATAGATGGAACATAGATGGATCATAGATGGATCATAGATGCGTCATAGATGGAACATAGATGCATCATAGATGGATCATAGATGCGTCATAGATGGATCATAGATGCATCATAGATGAATCATTGATGGATCATAGATGAATCATAGATGCATCATAGATGGAACGTAGATGCATCATAGATGGAACGTAGATGCATCAAAGATGGATCATTGATGCATCATAAATGCATCAAAGATGGATCATTGATGCATCTATGATGCATCATAGATGCATCAAAGGATGGATCATTGATGCATCATAGATGCATCAAAGATGGATCATTGATGCATCATAGATGAATCATAGATGCATCATAGATGCATCAAAGATGGATCATAGATGCATCAAAGGATGGATCATTGATGCATCATAGATGCATCAAAGATGGATCATTGATGCATCATAGATGCATCAAAGATGGATCATTGATGCATCATAGATGAATCATAGATGCATCATAGATGCATCAAAGATGGATCATTGATGCATCATAGATGCATCAAAGATGGATCATTGATGCATCATATATGCATCAAAGATGATGCATCAAAGATGGATCATTGATGCATCATAGATGCATCAAAGATGGATCATTGATGCATCATAGATGAATCATAGATGCATCATAGATGCATCAAAGATGGATCATTGATGCATCATAGATGCATCAAAGATGGATCACAGATGCATCATAGATGAATCAAAGATGCATCATAGATAAATCATAGATGCATCATAGATGCATCAAAGATGGATCATTGATGCATCATAGATGCATCAAAGATGGATCATTGATGCATCATAGATGAATCATAGATGCATCAAAGATGGATCATTGATGCATCATAGATGCATCAAAGATGGATCACAGATGCATCATAGATGGATCATAGATGCATCATAGATGCATCATAGATTCATCATAAATACATCATAGATGCTTCATAGATGGAACATAGATGCGTCATAGATGGAATGCATCATAGATGGAACATAGATGCATCATAGATGGAACATAGATGCATCATAGATGGATCATTGATCCATCATAGATGAATCATAGATGCATCATAGATGGATCATTGATGCATCATAGATGAATCATAGATGCATCATAGATGCATCAAAGATGGATCATTGATGCATCATAGATGAATCATAGATGCATCATAGATGCATCAAAGGATGGATCATTGATGCATCATAGATGCATCAAAGATGGATCATTGATGCATCATAGATGAATCATAGATGCATCATAGATGCATCAAAGATGGATCATTGATGCATCATAGATGCATCAAAGATGGATCATTGATGCATCATAGATGAATCATAGATGCATCATAGATGCATCAAAGATGGATCATTGATGCATCATAGATGAATCATTGATGGATCATAGATGAATCATAGATGCATCATAGATGGAACGTAGATGCATCATAGCATCAATGATCCATCTTTGATGCATCTATGATGCATCTATGATTCATCTATGATGCATCAATGATCCATCTTTGATGCATCTATGATGCATCAATGATCCATCTTTGATGCATCTATGATCCATCTTTGATGCATCTATGATGCATCAATGATCCATCCTTTGATGCATCTATGATTCATCTATTATGCATCAATGATCCATCTTTGATGCATCATAGATGCATCAAAGATGGATCATTGATGCATCATAGATGAATCATAGATGCATCATAGATGCATCAAAGGATGGATCATTGATGCATCATAGATGCATCAAAGATGGATCATTGATGCATCATAGATGAATCATTGATGCATCATAGATGAATCAAAGATGGATCATTGATGCATCATAGATGAATCATAGATGCATCATAGATGCATCAAAGATGGATCATTGATGCATCATAGATGCATCAAAGATGGATCATTGATGCATCATAGATGAATCATAGATGCATCAAAGGATGGATCATTGATGCATCATAGATGCATCAAAGATGGATCATAGATGCATCAAAGATGGATCATTGATGCATCATAGATGAATCATAGATGCATCATAGATGCATCAAAGATGGATCATTGATGCTATGATGCATCTACGTTCCATCTATGATGCATCTATGATTCATCTATGATCCATCAATGATTCATCTATGATGCATCAATGATCCATCTTTGATGCATCTATGATGCATCTATGATTCATCTATGATGCATCAATGATCCATCTTTGATGCATCTATGATGCATCAATGATCCATCTTTGATGCATCTATGATGCATCTATGATTCATCAATGATCCATCTTTGATGCATCTATGATGCATCAATGATCCATCCTTTGATGCATCTATGATGCATCTATGATTCATCTATGATGCATCAATGATCCATCTTTGATGCATCTATGATGCATCTATGATTCATCTATGATGCATCAATGATCCATCTATGATGCATCTATGATTCATCTATGATGGATCAATGATCCATCTATGATGCATCTATGTTCCATCTATGATGCATCTATGTTCCATCTATGATGCATTCCATCTATGACGCATCTATGTTCCATCTATGAAGCATCTATGATGTATCTATGATGAATCTATGATGCATCTATGATGCATCTATGATCCATCTATGATGCATCTGTGATCCATCTTTGATGCATCTATGATGCATCAATGATCCATCTTTGATGCATCTATGATGCATCAATGATTCATCTATGATGCATCAATGATCCATCCTTTGATGCATCTATGATGCATCTATGATTCATCTATGATGCATCAATGATCCATCTTTGATTCATCTATGATGCATCAATGATCCATCTTTGATGCATCTATGATGCATCTATGATTCATCTATGATGCATCAATGATCCATCTTTGATGCATCTATGATGCATCAATGATCCATCTTTGATGCATCTATGATGCATCAATGATCCATCTTTGATGCATCTATGATGCATCTATGATTCATCTATGATGCATCAATGATCCATCTTTGATGCATCTATGATGCATCAATGATCCATCTTTGATGCATCTATGATGCATCTATGATTTATCTATGATGCATCTTTGATTCATCTATGATGCATCAATGATCCATCTTTGATGCATCTATGATGCATCAATGATCCATCTTTGATGCATCTATGATGCATCTATGATTCATCTATGATGCATCAATGATCCATCTTTGATGCATCATAGATGAATCATAGATGCATCATAGATGCATCAAAGATGGATCATTGATGCATCATAGATGCATCAAAGATGGATCATTGATGCATCAAAGATGGATCATTGATGCATCATAGATGAATCATAGATGCATCATAGATGCATCAAAGATGGATCATTGATGCATCATAGATGCATCAAAGATGGATCACAGATGCATCATAGATGAATCAAAGATGCATCATAGATAAATCATTGATGCATCATAGATGCATCAAAGATGGATCATTGATGCATCATAGATGCATCAAAGATGGATCATTGATGCATCATAGATGAATCATAGATGCATCATAGATGCATCAAAGATGGATCATTGATGCATCATAGATGCATCAAAGATGGATCACAGATGCATCATAGATGGATCATAGATGCATCATAGATGCATCATAGATTCATCATAGATACATCATAGATGCTTCATAGATGGAACATAGATGCGTCATAGATGGAATGCATCATAGATGGAACATAGATGCATCATAGATGGAACATAGATGCATCATAGATGGATCATTGATCCATCATAGATGAATCATAGATGCATCATAGATGGATCATTGATGCATCATAGATGAATCATAAATGCATCATAGATGCATCAAAGATGGATCATTGATGCATCATAGATGCATCAAAGATGGATCATTGATGCATCATAGATGAATCATAGATGCATCATAGATGCATCAAAGGATGGATCATTGATGCATCATAGATGCATCAAAGATGGATCATTGATGCATCAAAGATGAATCATAGATGCATCATAGATGCATCAAAGATGGATCATTGATGCATCATAGATGCATCAAAGATGGATCATTGATGCATCATAGATGAATCATAGATGCATCATAGATGCATCAAAGATGGATCATTGATGCATCATAGATGAATCATTGATGGATCATAGATGAATCATAGATGCATCATAGATGGAACGTAGATGCATCATGGCATCAATGACCCATCTTTGATGCATCTATGATGCATCTATGATTCATCTATGATGCATCAATGATCCATCTTTGATGCATCTATGATGCATCAATGATCCATCTTTGATGCATCTATGATCCATCTTTGATGCATCTATGATGCATCAATGATCCATCCTTTGATGCATCTATGATGCATCAATGATCCATCCTTTGATGCATCTATGATTCATCTATGATGCATCAATGATCCATCTTTGATGCATCTATGATGCATCAATGATCCATCTTTGATGCATCTATGATGCATCAATGATTCATCTATGATGCATCAATGATCCATCCTTTGATGCATCTATGATGCATCTATGATTCATCTATGATGCATCAATGATCCATCTTTGATTCATCTATGATGCATCAATGATCCATCTTTGATGCATCTATGATGCATCTATGATTCATCTATGATGCATCAATGATCCATCTTTGATGCATCTATGATGCATCAATGATCCATCTTTGATGCATCTATGATGCATCTATGATTCATCTATGATGCATCAATGATTCATCTTTGATGCATCTATGATGCATCAATGATCCATCCTTTGATGCATCTCTGATGCATCTATGATTCATCTATGATGCATCAATGATCCATCTTTGATGCATCAATGATCCATCTTTGATGCATCTATGATGCATCAATGATCCATCTTTGATGCATCTATGATTCATCTATGATGCATCAATGATCCATCTTTGATGCATCTATGATGCATCAATGATCCATCTTTGATGCATCTATGATGCATCTATGATTCATCTATGATGCATCAATGATCCATCTATGATGCATCTATGTTCCATCTATGATGCATCTATGTTCCATCTATGATGCATTCCATCTATGACGCATCTATGTTCCATCTATGAAGCATCTATGATGTATCTATGATGAATCTATGATGCATCTATGATGCATCTATGATCCATCTATGATGCATCTATGTTGCATCTATGATGCATCTGTGATCCATCTATGATGCATCTATGATCCATCTATGATCCTACCTATGATCAATCTACAATCTATGATACATCTATGATGCATCTATGTTCCATTTTTGATGCATCTATGCACTATCTATGATGCATCTATGCACCATCTATGATGCATCATAGATTCATCATAGATACATCATAGATGCATCATAGATGGAACATAGATGGATCATAGATGGATCATAGATGCGTCATAGATGGAACATAGATGCATCATAGATGGATCATAGATGCGTCATAGATGGATCATAGATGCATCATAGATGAATCATTGATGGATCATAGATGAATCATAGATGCATCATAGATGGAACGTAGATGCATCATAGATGGAACGTAGATGCATCAAAGATGGATCATTGATGCATCATAAATGCATCAAAGATGGATCATTGATGCATCTATGATGCATCATAGATGCATCAAAGGATGGATCATTGATGCATCATAGATGCATCAAAGATGGATCATTGATGCATCATAGATGAATCATAGATGCATCATAGATGCATCAAAGATGGATCATAGATGCATCAAAGGATGGATCATTGATGCATCATAGATGCATCAAAGATGGATCATTGATGCATCATAGATGCATCAAAGATGGATCATTGATGCATCATAGATGCATCAAAGATGGATCATTGATGCATCATAGATGAATCATAGATGCATCATAGATGCATCAAAGATGGATCATTGATGCATCATAGATGCATCAAAGATGGATCATTGATGCATCATATATGCATCAAAGATGATGCATCAAAGATGGATCATTGATGCATCATAGATGAATCATAGATGCATCAAAGATGGATCATTGATGCATCATAGATGCATCAAAGATGGATCACAGATGCATCATAGATGAATCAAAGATGCATCATAGATAAATCATAGATGCATCATAGATGCATCAAAGATGGATCATTGATGCATCATAGATGCATCAAAGATGGATCATTGATGCATCATAGATGCATCATAGATGCATCAAAGATAGATCATTGATGCATCATAGATGAATCATAGATGCATCAAAGATGGATCATTGATGCATCATAGATGAATCAAAGATGCATCATAGATAAATCATAGATGCATCATAGATGCATCAAAGATGGATCATTGATGCATCATAGATGCATCATAGATGCATCAAAGATGGATCATTGATGCATCATAGATGAATCATAGATGCATCATAGATGCATCAAAGATGGATCATTGATGCTATGATGCATCTACGTTCCATCTATGATGCATCTATGATTCATCTATGATCCATCAATGATTCATCTATGATGCATCAATGATCCATCTTTGATGCATCTATGATGCATCTATGATTCATCTATGATGCATCAATGATCCATCTTTGATGCATCTATGATGCATCAATGATCCATCTTTGATGCATCTATGATGCATCTATGATTCATCTATGATGCATCAATGATCCATCTTTGATGCATCTATGATGCATCAATGATCCATCCTTTGATGCATCTATGATGCATCTATGATTCATCTATGATGCATCAATGATCCATCTTTGATGCATCTATGATGCATCTATGATTCATCTATGATGCATCAATGATCCATCTATGATGCATCTATGATGCATCAATGATCCATCTATGATGCATCTATGATTCATCTATGATGGATCAATGATCCATCTATGATGCATCTATGTTCCATCTATGATGCATCTATGTTCCATCTATGATGCATTCCATCTATGACGCATCTATGTTCCATCTATGAAGCATCTATGATGTATTTATGATGAATCTATGATGCATCTATGATGCATCTATGATCCATCTATGATGCATCTGTGATCCATCTTTGATGCATCTATGATGCATCTATGATTCATCTATGATGCATCTATGATGCATCAATGATCCATCTTTGATGCATCTATGATCCATCTTTGATGCATCTATGATGCATCAATGATCCATCCTTTGATGCATCTATGATTCATCTATTATGCATCAATGATCCATCTTTGATGCATCATAGATGCATCAAAGATGGATCATTGATGCATCATAGATGAATCATAGATGCATCATAGATGCATCAAAGGATGGATCATTGATGCATCATAGATGCATCAAAGATGGATCATTGATGCATCATAGATGAATCATTGATGCATCATAGATGAATCAAAGATGGATCATTGATGCATCATAGATGAATCATAGATGCATCATAGATGCATCAAAGATGGATCATTGATGCATCATAGATGCATCAAAGATGGATCATTGATGCATCATAGATGAATCATAGATGCATCAAAGGATGGATCATTGATGCATCATAGATGCATCAAAGATGGATCATAGATGCATCAAAGATGGATCATTGATGCATCATAGATGAATCATAGATGCATCATAGATGCATCAAAGATGGATCATTGATGCTATGATGCATCTACGTTCCATCTATGATGCATCTATAATTCATCTATGATCCATCAATGATTCATCTATGATGCATCAATGATCCATCTTTGATGCATCTATGATGCATCTATGATTCATCTATGATGCATCAATGATCCATCTTTGATGCATCTATGATGCATCAATGATCCATCTTTGATGCATCTATGATGCATCTATGATTCATCAATGATCCATCTTTGATGCATCTATGATGCATCAATGATCCATCCTTTGATGCATCTATGATGCATCTATGATTCATCTATGATGCATCAATGATCCATCTTTGATGCATCTATGATGCATCTATGATTCATCTATGATGCATCAATGATCCATCTATGATGCATCTATGATTCATCTATGATGGATCAATGATCCATCTATGATGCATCTATGTTCCATTATGATGCATCTATGTTCCATCTATGATGCATTCCATCTATGACGCATCTATGTTCCATCTATGAAGCATCTATGATGTATCTATGATGAATCTATGATGCATCTATGATGCATCTATGATCCATCTATGATGCATCTGTGATCCATCTTTGATGCATCTATGATGCATCAATGATCCATCTTTGATGCATCTATGATGCATCTATGATTCATCTATGATGCATCAATGATCCATCTTTGATGCAGATGCATCAATGATTCATCTATGATGCATCAATGATCCATCTTTGATGCATCTATGATGCATCAATGATCCATCCTTTGATGCATCTATGATGCATCTATGATTCATCTATGATGCATCAATGATCCATCTTTGATGCATCTATGATGCATCAATGATCCATCTTTGATGCATCTATGATGCATCAATGATCCATCTTTGATGCATCTATGATGCATCTATGATTCATCTATGATGCATCAATGATCCATCTTTGATGCATCTATGATGCATCAATGATCCATCTTTGATGCATCTATGATGCATCTATGATTCATATATGTTGCATCAATGATTCATCTTTGATGCATCTATGATGCATCAATGATCCATCCTTTGATGCATCTATGATGCATCTATGATTCATCTATGATGCATCAATGATCCATCTTTGATGCATCTATGATGCATCAATGATCCATCTTTGATGCATCAATGATCCATCTTTGATGCATCAATGATCCATCTTTAATGCATCTATGATGCATCAATGATCCATCTTTGATGCATCTATGATTCATCTATGATGCATCAATGATCCATCTTTGATGCATCTATGATGCATCAATGATCCATCTTTGATGCATCTATGATGCATCTATGATTCATCTATGATGCATCAATGATCCATCTATGATGCATCTATGTTCCATCTATGATGCATCTATGTTCCATCTATGATGCATTCCATCTATGACGAATCTATGTTCCATCTATGAAGCATCTATGATGTATCTATGATGAATCTATGATGCATCTATGATGCATCTATGATCCATCTATGATGCATCTATGTTGCATCTATGATGCATCTGTGATCCATCTATGATGCATCTATGATCCATCTATGACCCTACCTATGATCAATCTACAATCTATGATACATCTATGATGCATCTATGTTCCATTTTTGATGCATCTATGCACTATCTATGATGCATCTATGCACCATCTATGATGCATCATAGATTCATCATAGATACATCATAGATGCATCATAGATGGAACATAGATGGATCATAGATGAATCAAAGATGCATCATAGATAAATCATAGATGCATCATAGATGCATCAAAGATGGATCATTGATGCATCATAGATGCATCAAAGATGGATCATTGATGCATCATAGATGAATCAAAGATGCATCATAGATGCATCAAAGATGGATCATTGATGCATCATAGATGCATCAAAGATGGATCACAGATGCATCATAGATGGATCATAGATGCATCATAGATGCATCATAGATTCATCATAGATACATCATAGATGCTTCATAGATGGAACATAGATGCGTCATAGATGGAATGCATCATAGATGGAACATAGATGCATCATAGATGGAACATAGATGCATCATAGATGGATCATTGATCCATCATAGATGAATCATAGATGCATCATAGATGGATCATTGATGCATCATAGATGAATCATAGATGCATCATAGATGCATCAAAGATGGATCATTGATGCATCATAGATGCATCAAAGATGGATCATTGATGCATCATAGATGAATCATAGATGCATCATAGATGCATCAAAGGATGGATCATTGATGCATCATAGATGCATCAAAGATGGATCATTGATGCATCATAGATGAATCATAGATGCATCATTGATGCATCATAGATGCATCAAAGATGGATCATTGATGCATCATAGATGAATCATAGATGCATCATAGATGCATCAAAGATGGATCATTGATGCATCATAGATGAATCATTGATGGATCATAGATGAATCATAGATGCATCATAGATGGAACGTAGATGCATCATAGCATCAATGATCCATCTTTGATGCATCTATGATGCATCTATGATTCATCTATGATGCATCTATGATGCATCTATGATTCATCTATGATGCATCAATGATCCATCTTTGATGCATCTATGATGCATCAATGATCCATATTTGATGCATCTATGATCCATCTTTGATGCATCTATGATTCATCTATGATGCATCAATGATCCATCTTTGATGCATCTGACATGCATCAATGATTCATCTATGATGCATCAATGATCCATCCTTTGATGCATCTATGATGCATCTATGATTCATCTATGATGCATCAATGATCCATCTTTGATGCATCTATGATGCATCAATGATCCATCTTTGATGCATCTATGATGCATCAAAGATGGATCATTGATGCATCATAGATGAATCATAGATGCATCATAGATGCATCAAAGGATGGATCATTGATGCATCATAGATGAATCATTGATGCATGTCAGATGCATCAAAGATGGATCATTGATGCATCATAGATGAATCATAGATGCATCAAAGGATGGATCATTGATGCATCATAGATGCATCAAAGATGGATCATAGATGCATCAAAGATGGATCATTGATGCATCATAGATGCATCAAAGATGGATCATTGATGCATCATAGATGAATCATAGATGCATCATAGATGCATCATAGATGAATCATAGATGCATCATAGATGCATCAAAGATGGATCATTGATGCTATGATGCATCTACGTTCCATCTATGATGCATCTATGATTCATCTATGATCCATCAATGATTCATCTATGATGCATCAATGATCCATCTTTGATGCATCTATGATGCATCTATGATTCATCTATGATGCATCAATGATCCATCTTTGATGCATCTATGATGCATCAATGATCCATCTTTGATGCATCTATGATGCATCTATGATTCATCTATGATGCATCAATGATCCATCTTTGATGCATCTATGATGCATCAATGATCCATCCTTTGATGCATCTATGATGCATCTATGATTCATCTATGATGCATCAATGATCCATCTTTGATGCATCTATGATGCATCAATGATCCATCTTTGATGCATCTATGATGCATCTATGATTCATCTATGATGCATCAATGATCCATCTATGATGCATCTATGATTCATCTATGATGGATCAATGATCCATCTATGATGCATCTATGTTCCATCTATGATGCATCTATGTTCCATCTATGATGCATTCCATCTATGACGCATCTATGTTCCATCTATGAAGCATCTATGATGTATCTATGATGAATCTATGATGCATCTATGATGCATCTATGATGCATCTATGATGCATCTATGATCCATCTATGATGCATCTGTGATCCATCTTTGATGCATCTATGATGCATCAATGATCCATCTTTGATGCATCTATGATGCATCTATGATTCATCTATGATGCATCAATGATGCATCTATGATTCATCTATGATGCATCAATGATCCATCTTTGATGCATCTATGATGCATCAATGATCCATCTTTGATGCATCTATGATGCATCTATGATTTATCTATGATGCATCTTTGATTCATCTATGATCCATCTATGTTCCATCTATGATGCATCTATGATGTATCTATGATGAATCTATGATGCATCATAGATGGTGCATAGATGCATCATAGATAGTGCATAGATGCATCAAAAATGGAACATAGATGCATCATAGATGTATCATAGATTGTAGATTGATCATAGGTAGGATCATAGATGGATCATAGATGCATCATAGATGGATCACAGATGCATCATAGATGCAACATAGATGCATCATAGATGGATCATAGATGCATCATAGATGCATCATAGATTCATCATAGATACATCATAGATGCTTCATAGATGGAACATAGATTCGTCATAGATGGAATGCATCATAGATGGAACATAGATGCATCATAGATGGAACATAGATGCATCATAGATGGATCATTGATGCATCATAGATGAATCATAGATGCATCATAGATGCATCAAAGATGGATCATTGATGCATCATAGATGCATCAAAGATGGATCATTGATGCATCATAGATGAATCATAGATGCATCAAAGATGGATCATTGATGCATCATAGATGCATCAAAGATGGATCATTGATGCATCAAAGATGGATCATTGATGCATCATAGATGCATCAAAGATGGATCATTGATGCATCATAGATGAATCATAGATGCATCAAAGGATGGATCATTGATGCATCATAGATGCATCAAAGATGAATCATTGATGCAACATATATGAATCATAGATGCATCATAGATGCATCAAAGATGGATCATTGATGCATCATAGATGAATCATAGATGCATCATAGATGCATCAAAGATGGATCATTGATGCATCATAGATGCATCAAAGATGGATCATTGATGCATCATAGATGCATCAAAGATGGATCATTGATGCATCATAGATGAATCATAGATGCATCATAGATGAATCATAGATGCATCATAGATGCATCAAAGATGGATCATTGATGCATCATAGATGCATCAAAGATGGATCACAGATGCATCATAGATGAATCAAAGATGCATCATAGATAAATCATAGATGCATCATAGATGCATCAAAGATGGATCATTGATGCATCATAGATGCATCAAAGATGGATCATTGATGCATCATAGATGGATCATAGATGCATCATAGATGCATCAAAGATGGATCATTGATGCATCATAGATGCATCAAAGATGGATCACAGATGCATCATAGATGGATCATAGATGCATCATAGATGCATCATAGATTCATCATAGATACATCATAGATGCTTCATAGATGGAACATAGATGCGTCATAGATGGAATGCATCATAGATGGAACATAGATGCATCATAGATGGAACATAGATGCATCATAGATGGATCATTGATGCATCATAGATGAATCATAGATGCATCATAGATGCATCAAAGATGGATCATTGATGCATCATAGATGCATCAAAGATGGATCATTGATGCATCATAGATGAATCATTGATGCATCATAGATGCATCAAAGGATGGATCATTGATGCATCATAGATGCATCAAAGATGGATCATTGATGAATCATAGATGCATCATAGATGCATCAAAGATGGATCATTGATGCATCATAGATGCATCAAAGATGGATCATTGATGCATCATAGATGAATCATTGATGCATCATAGATGAATCATAGATGCATCATAGATGCATCAAAGATGGATCATTGATGCATCATAGATGCATCAAAGATGGATCATTGATGCATCATAGATGAATCATTGATGCATCATAGATGCATCAAAGGATGGATCATTGATGCATCATAGATGCATCAAAGATGGATCATTGATGAATCATAGATGCATCATAGATGCATCAAAGATGGATCATTGATGCATCATAGATGAATCATTGATGGATCATAGATGAATTATGGATGCATCATAGATGGAACGTAGATGCATCATAGCATCAATGATCCATCTTTGATGCATCTATGATCCATCTTTGATGCATCTATGATGCATCAATGATCCATCCTTTGATGCATCTATGATTCATCTATGATGCATCAATGATCCATCTTTAATGCATCTATGATGCATCAATGATCCATCTTTGATGCATCTATGATGCATCTATGATTCATCTATGATGCATCAATGATCCATCTTTGATTCATCTATGATGCATCAATGATTCATCTATGATGCATCAATGATCCATCTTTGATGCATCTATGATGCATCAATGATCCATCCTTTGATGCATCTATGATGCATTTATGATGCATCTATGATTCATCTATTATGCATCAATGATCCATCTTTGATGCATCTATGATGCATCAAAGATGGATCATTGATGCATAATAGATGAATCATAGATGCATCAAAGGATGGATCATTGATGCATCATAGATGCATCAAAGATGGATCATAGATGCATCAAAGATGGATCATTGATGCATCATAGATGCATCAAAGATGGATCATTGATGCATCATAGATGAATCATAGATGCATCATAGATGCATCAAAGATGGATCATTGATGCTATGATGCATCTACGTTCCATCTATGATGCATCTATGATTCATCTATGATCCATCAATGATTCATCTATGATGCATCAATGATCCATCTTTGATGCATCTATGATGCATCTATGATTTATCTATGATGCATCAATGATCCATCTTTGATGCATCTATGATGCATCAATGATCCATCTTTGATGCATCTATGATGCATCTATGATTCATCTATGATGCATCAATGATCCATCTTTGATGCATCTATGATGCATCAATGATCCATCCTTTGATGCATCTATGATGCATCTATGATTCATCTATGATGCATCAATGATCCATCTTTGATGCATCTATGATGCATCAATGATCCATCTTTGATGCATCTATGATGCATCTATGATTCATCTATGATGCATCAATGATCCATCTATGATGCATCTATGATTCATCTATGATGGATCAATGATCCATCTATGATGCATCTATGTTCCATCTATGATGCATCTATGTTCCATCTATGATGCATTCCATCTATGACGCATCTATGTTCCATCTATGAAGCATCTATGATGTATCTATGATGAATCTATGATGCATCTATGATGCATCTATGATCCATCTATGATGCATCTGTGATCCATCTTTGATGCATCTATGATGCATCAATGATCCATCTTTGATGCATCTAAATGATCCATCTTTGATGCATCTATGATGCATCAATGATCCATCCTTTGATGCATCTATGATGCATCTATGATGCATCTATGATTCATCTATGATGCATCACTGATCCATCTTTGATGCATCTATGATGCATCAAAGATGGATCATTGATGCATAATAGATGAATCATAGATGCATCAAAGGATGGATCATTGATGCATCATAGATGCATCAAAGATGGATCATAGATGCATCAAAGATGGATCATTGATGCATCATAGATGCATCAAAGATGGATCATTGATGCATCATAGATGAATCATAGATGCATCATAGATGCATCAAAGATGGATCATTGATGCTATGATGCATCTACGTTCCATCTATGATGCATCTATGATTCATCTATGATCCATCAATGATTCATCTATGATGCATCAATGATCCATCTTTGATGCATCTATGATGCATCTATGATTTATCTATGATGCATCAATGATCCATCTTTGATGCATCTATGATGCATCAATGATCCATCTTTGATGCATCTATGATGCATCTATGATTCATCTATGATGCATCAATGATTCATCTATGATGCATCAATGATCCATCTTTGATGCATCTATGATGCATCAATGATCCATCTTTGATGCATATATGATGCATCTATGATTCATCTATGATGCATCAATGATCCATCTATGATGCATCTATGATTCATCTATGATGGATCAATGATCCATCTATGATGCATCTATGTTCCATCTATGATGCATCTATGTTCCATCTATGATGCATTCCATCTATGACGCATCTATGTTCCATCTATGAAGCATCTATGATGTATCTATGATGAATCTATGATGCATCTATGATGCATCTATGATCCATCTATGATGCATCTGTGATCCATCTTTGATGCATCTATGATGCATCAATGATCCATCTTTGATGCATCTATGATTCATCTATGATGCATCAATGATCCATCTTTGATGCATCTATGATGCATCAATGATCCATCTTTGATGCATCTATGATGCATCTATGATTTATCTATGATGCATCTTTGATTCATCTATGATGCATCTGTGATCCATCTTTGATGCATCTATGATGCATCAATGATCCATCTTTGATGCATCTATGATGCATCTATGATTCATCTATGATGCATCAATGATCCATCTTTGATGCATCTATGATGCATCAATGATCCATCTTTGATGCATCATCTTTGATGCATATATGATGCATCAATGATCCATCTTTGATGCATCTATGATGCATCAATGATCCATCTTTGATGCATCTATGATGCATCAATGATCCATCCTTTGATGCATCTATGATCCATCTATGATTCATCTATGATGCATCAATGATCCATCTTTGATGCATCTATGATGCATCAATGATCCATCTTTGATGCATCTATGATGCATCAATGATCCATCTTTGATGCATCTATGATGCATCTATGATTAATCTATGATGCATCAATGATCCATCTTTGATGCATCTATGATGCATCTATGATTCATCTATGATGCATCAATGATTCATCTTTGATGCATCTATGATGCATCAATGATCCATCCTTTGATAGATCTATGATGCATCTATGATTCATCTATGATTCATCTATGATGCATCAATGATCCATCTTTGATGCATCTATGATGCATCAATGATCCATCTTTGATGCATCAATGATCCATCTTTGATGCATCTATGATGCATCAATGATCCATCTTTGATGCATCTATGATTCATCTATGATGCATCAATGATCCATCTTTGATGCATCTATGATGCATCAATGATCCATCTTTGATGCATCTATGATGCATCTATGATTCATCTATGATGCATCAATGATCCATCTATGATGCATCTATGTTCCATCTATGATGCATCTATGTTCCATCTATGATGCATTCCATCTATGACGCATCTATGTTCCATCTATGAAGCATCTATGATGTATCTATGATGAATCTATGATGCATCTATGATGCATCTATGATCCATCTATGATGCATCTATGTTGCATCTATGATGCATCTGTGATTTATCTATGATGCATCTATGATCCATCTATGATCCTACCTATGATCAATCTACAATCTATGATACATCTATGATGCATCTATGTTCCATTTTTGATGCATCTATGCACTATCTATGATGCATCTATGCACCATCTATGATGCATCATACATTCATCATAGATACATCATAGATGGAACATAGATGGATCATAGATGGATTATAGATGCGTCATAGATGGAACATAGATGCATCATAGATGGATCATAGATGCGTCATAGATGGATCATAGATGCATCATAGATGAATCATTGATGGATCTATGATGCATCAATGATCCATCCTTTGATGCATCTATGATGCATCTATGATTCATCTATGATGCATCAATGATCCATCTTTGATGCATCTATGATGCATCAATGATCCATCTTTGATGCATCTATGATGCATCTATGATTTATCTATGATGCATCAATGATCCATCTTTGATGCATCTATGATGCATCAATGATCCATCTTTGATGCATCTATGATGCATCTATGATTCATCTATGATGCATCAATGATTGATGCATCAATGATCCATCCTGTGATGCATCTATGATGCATCTATGATTCATCTATGATGCATCAATGATCCATCTTTGATGCATCTATGATGCATCAATGATGCATCAATGATCCATCTTTGATGCATCTATGATGCATCAATGATCCATCTTTGATGCATCTATGATGCATCAATGATCCATCTTTGATGCATCTATGATGCATCAATGATCCATCCTTTGATGCATCTATGATCCATCTTTGATGCATCTATGATGCATCTATGATTCATCTATGATGCATCTATGATTCATCTATGATGCATCAATGATCCATCTTTGATGCATTTATGATGCATCAATGATCCATCTTTGATGCATCTACGTTCCATCTATGATGCATCTACGTTCCATCTATGATGCATCTATGATTCATCTATGATCCATCAATGATTCATCTATGATGCATCTATGATCCATCTATGACGCATCTATGATCCATCTATGATGCATCTATGTTCCATCTATGACGCATCTATGATCCATCTATGATCCATCTATGATCCATCTTTGATGCATCTTTGATGCATCAATGATCCATCCTTTGATGCATCAATGATTCATCTATGATGCATCAATGATCCAGCTTTGATGCATCTATGATGCATCAATGATCCATCTTTGATGCATCTATGATGCATCTATGATTCATCTATGATGCATCAATGATCCATCTTTAATGCATCTATGATGCATCAATGATCCATCTTTGATGCATCTATGATGCATCTATGATTCATCTATGATGCATCAATGATTCATCTTTGATGCATCTATGATGCATCAATGATCCATCCTTTGATGCATCTATGATGCATCTATGATTCATCTATGATGCATCAATGATCCATCTTTGATGCATCTATGATGCATCAATGATGCATCAATGATCCATCTTTGATGCATCTATGATGCATCAATGATCCATCTTTGATGCATCTATGATGCATCAATGATCCATCTTTGATGCATCTATGATGCATCAATGATCCATCCTTTGATGCATCTATGATCCATCTTTGATGCATCTATGATGCATCTATGATTCATCTATGATGCATCAATGATCCATCTTTGATGCATCTATGATGCATCAATGATCCATCCTTTGATGCATCTATGATGCATCATAGATGCATCAATGATCCATCTTTGATGCATTTATGATGCATCAATGATCCATCTTTGATGCATCTACGTTCCATCTATGATGCATCTACGTTCCATCTATGATGCATCTATGATTCATCTATGATCCATCAATGATTCATCTATGATGCATCTATGATCCATCTATGACGCATCTATGATCCATCTATGATGCATCTATGTTCCATCTATGACGCATCTATGATCCATCTATGATCCATCTATGTTCCATCTATGATGCATCTATGATGTATCTATGATGAATCTATGATGCATCATAGATGGTGCATAGATGCATCATAGATAGTGCATAGATGCATCAAAAATGGAACATAGATGCATCATAGATGTATCATAGATTGTAGATTGATCATAGGTAGGATCATAGATGGATCATAGATGCATCATAGATGGATCACAGATGCATCATAGATGCAACATAGATGCATCATAGATGGATCATAGATGCATCATAGATGCATCATAGATTCATCATAGATACATCATAGATGCGTCATAGATGGAATGCATCATAGATGGAACATAGATGCATCATAGATGGAACATAGATGCATCATAGATGGATCATTGATGCATCATAGATGAATCATAGATGCATCATAGATGCATCAAAGATGGATCATTGATGCATCATAGATGCATCAAAGATGGATCATTGATGCATCATAGATGAATCATAGATGCATCATAGATGAATCATAGATGCATCAAAGATGGATCATTGATGCATCATAGATGCATCAAAGATGGATCATTGATGCATCAAAGATGGATCATTGATGCATCATAGATGCATCAAAGATGGATCATTGATGCATCATAGATGAATCATAGATGCATCATAGATGCATCAAAGGATGGATCATTGATGCATCATAGATGCATCAAAGATAAATCATTGATGCATCATAGATGAATCATAGATGCATCATAGATGCATCAAAGATGGATCATTGATGCATCATAGATGCGTCAAAGATGGATCATTGATGCATCATAGATGAATCATAGATGCATCATAGATGCATCAAAGATGGATCATTGATGCATCATAGATGCATCAAAGATGGATCATTGATGCATCATAGATGCATCAAAGGATGGATCATTGATGCATCATAGATGAATCATTGATGCATCATAGATGCATCAAAGATGGATCATTGATGCATCATAGATGAATCATAGATGCATCATAGATGCATCAAAGATGGATCATTGATGCATCATAGATGCATCAAAGATGGATCACAGATGCATCATAGATGGATCATAGATGCATCATAGATGCATCATAGATTCATCATAGATACATCATAGATGCTTCATAGATGGAACATAGATGCGTCATAGATGGAATGCATCATAGATGGAACATAGATGCATCATAGATGGAACATAGATGCATCATAGATGGATCATTGATCCATCATAGATGAATCATAGATGCATCATAGATGGATCATTGATGCATCATAGATGAATCATAGATGCATCATAGATGCATCAAAGATGGATCATTGATGCATCATAGATGCATCAAAGATGGATCATTGATGCATCATAGATAAATCATAGATGGATCATAGATGCATCAAAGGATGGATCATTGATGCATCATAGATGAATCATAGATGCATCATAGATGCACCAAAGATGGATCATTGATGCATCATAGATGCATCAAAGATGGATCATTGATGCATCATAGATGAATCATAGATGCATCATAGATGCATCAAAGATGGATCATTGATGCATCATAGATGAATCATTGATGGATCATAGATGAATCATAGATGCATCATAGATGGAACGTAGATGCATCATAGCATCAATGATCCATCTTTGATGCATCTATGATGCATCTATGATTCATCTATGATGCATCAATGATCCATCTTTGATGCATCTATGATGCATCAATGATCCATCTTTGATGCATCTATGATCCATCTTTGATGCATCTATGATGCATCAATGATCCATCCTTTGATGCATCTATGATTCATCTATTATGCATCAATGATCCATCTTTGATGCATCATAGATGAATCATAGATGCATCATAGATGCATCATAGATGAATCATAGATGCATCATAGATGCATCAAAGGATGGATCATTGATGCATCATAGATGCATCAAAGATGGATCATTGATGCATCATAGATGCATCAAAGATGGATCATTGATGCATCATAGATGAATCATAGATGCATCATAGATGCATGAAAGATGGATCATTGATGCATCATAGATGCATCAAAGATGGATCATTGATGCATCATAGATGAATCATAGATGCATCAAAGGATGGATCATTGATGCATCATAGATGCATCAAAGATGGATCATAGATGCATCAAAGATGGATCATTGATGCATCATAGATGCATCAAAGATGGATCATTGATGCATCATAGATGAATCATAGATGCATCATAGATGCATCAAAGATGGATCATTGATGCTATGATGCATCTAAGTTCCTTCTATGATGCATCTATGATTCATCTATGATCCATCAATGATTCATCTATGATGCATCAATGATCCATCATTGATGCATCTATGATGCATCTATGATTCATCTATGATGCATCAATGATCCATCTTTGATGCATCTATGATGCATCAATGATCCATCTTTGATGCATCTATGATGCATCTATGATTCATCTATGATGCATCAATGATCCATCTTTGATGCATCTATGATGCATCAATGATCCATCCTTTGATGCATCTATGATGCATCTATGATTCATCTATGATGCATCAATGATCCATCTTTGATGCATCTATGATGCATCAATGATCCATCTTTGATACATCTATGATGCATCTATGATTCATCTATGATGCATCAATGATCCATCTATGATGCATCTATGATTCATCTATGATGCATCAATGATCCATCTATGATGCATCTATGATTCATCTATGATGGATCAATGATCCATCAATGATGCATCTATGTTCCATCTATGATGCATCTATGTTCCATCTATGATGCATTCCATCTATGACGCCTCTATGTTCCATCTATGAAGCATCTATGATGTATCTATGATGAATCTATGATGCATCTATGATGCATCTATGATCCATCTATGATGCATCTGTGATCCATCTTTGATGCATCTATGATGCATCAATGATCCATCTTTGATGCATCTATGATGCATCTATGATTCATCTATGATGCATCAATGATCCATCTTTGATGCATCTATGATGCATCAATGATCCATCTTTGATGCATCTATGATGCATCTATGATTTATCTATGATGCATCTTTGATTCATCTATGATGCATCTGTGATCCATCTTTGATGCATCTATGATGCATCAATGAGCCATCTTTGATGCATCTATGATGCATCTATGATTCATCTATGATGCATCAATGATCCATCTTTGATGCAGATGCATCAATGATTCATCTATGATGCATCAATGATCCATCTTTGATGCATCTATGATGCATCAATGATCCATCCTTTGATGCATCTATGATGCATCTATGATTCATCTATGATGCATCAATGATCCATCTTTGATGCATCTATGATGCATCAATGATCCATCTTTGATGCATCTATGATGCATCTATGATTCATCTATGATGCATCAATGATCCATCTTTGATGCATCTATGATGCATCAATGATCCATCTTTGATGCATCTATGATTCATCTATGTTGCATCAATGATTCATCTTTAATGCATCTATGATGCATCAATGATCCATCTTTGATGCATCTATGATGCATCTATGATTCATCTATGATGCATCAATGATCCATCTTTGATGCATCTATGATGCATCAAAGATGGATCAGTGATGCATCATAGATGAATCATAGATGCATCATAGATGCATCATAGATGCATCAAAGGATGGATCATTGATGCATCATAGATGCATCAAAGATGGATCATTGATGCATCATAGATGAATCATTGATGCATCATAGATGAATCAAAGATGGATCATTGATGCATCATAGAT
The DNA here is from genome assembly GCF_028750875.1 of Macrosteles quadrilineatus. NCBI lineage: Eukaryota > Metazoa > Arthropoda > Insecta > Hemiptera > Cicadellidae > Macrosteles > Macrosteles quadrilineatus. The sequence continues at coordinate 89,714 of NW_026542706.1, forward strand.
GAATCATAGATGCATCATAGATGCATCAAAGATGGATCATTGATGCATCATAGATGCATCAAAGATGGATCATTGATGCATCATAGATGCATCAAAGGATGGATCATTGATGCATCATAGATGCATCAAAGATGGATCATTGATGCATCATAGATGAATCATTGATGCATCATAGATGCATCAAAGATGGATCATTGATGCATCATAGATGAATCATAGATGCATCATAGATGCATCAAAGATGGATCATTGATGCATCATAGATGCATCAAAGATGGATCACAGATGCATCATAGATGGATCATAGATGCATCATAGATGCATCATAGATTCATCATAGATACATCATAGATGCTTCATAGATGGAACATAGATGCGTCATAGATGGAATGCATCATAGATGGAACATAGATGCATCATAGATGGAACATAGATGCATCATAGATGGATCATTGATCCATCATAGATGAATCATAGATGCATCATAGATGGATCATTGATGCATCATAGATGAATCATTGATGCATCATAGATGCATCAAAGGATGGATCATTGATGCATCATAGATGCATCAAAGATGGATCATTGATGAATCATAGATGCATCATAGATGCATCAAAGATGGATCATTGATGCATCATAGATGCATCAAAGATGGATCATTGATGCATCATAGATGAATCATAGATGCATCATAGATGCATCAAAGATGGATCATTGATGCATCATAGATGAATCATTGATGGATCATAGATGAATTATAGATGCATCATAGATGGAACGTAGATGCATCATAGCATCAATGATCCATCTTTGATGCATCTATGATGCATCTATGATTCATCTATGATGCATCAATGATCCATCTTTGATGCATCTATGATCCATCTTTGATGCATCTATGATGCATCAATGATCCATCCTTTGATGCATCTATGATTCATCTATGATGCATCAATGATCCATCTTTAATGCATCTATGATGCATCAATGATCCATCTTTGATGCATCTATGATGCATCTATGATTCATCTATGATGCATCAATGATCCATCTTTGATTCATCTATGATGCATCAATGATTCATCTATGATGCATCAATGATCCATCTTTGATGCATCTATGATGCATCAATGATCCATCCTTTGATGCATCTATGATGCATCTATGATGCATCTATGATTCATCTATGATGCATCACTGATCCATCTTTGATGCATCTATGATGCATCAAAGATGGATCATTGATGCATAATAGATGAATCATAGATGCATCAAAGGATGGATCATTGATGCATCATAGATGCATCAAAGATGGATCATAGATGCATCAAAGATGGATCATTGATGCATCATAGATGCATCAAAGATGGATCATTGATGCATCATAGATGAATCATAGATGCATCATAGATGCATCAAAGATGGATCATTGATGCTATGATGCATCTACGTTCCATCTATGATGCATCTATGATTCATCTATGATCCATCAATGATTCATCTATGATGCATCAATGATCCATCTTTGATGCATCTATGATGCATCTATGATTTATCTATGATGCATCAATGATCCATCTTTGATGCATCTATGATGCATCAATGATCCATCTTTGATGCATCTATGATGCATCTATGATTCATCTATGATGCATCAATGATTCATCTATGATGCATCAATGATCCATCTTTGATGCATCTATGATGCATCAATGATCCATCTTTGATGCATCTATGATGCATCTATGATTCATCTATGATGCATCAATGATCCATCTATGATGCATCTATGATTCATCTATGATGGATCAATGATCCATCTATGATGCATCTATGTTCCATCTATGATGCATCTATGTTCCATCTATGATGCATTCCATCTATGACGCATCTATGTTCCATCTATGAAGCATCTATGATGTATCTATGATGAATCTATGATGCATCTATGATGCATCTATGATCCATCTATGATGCATCTGTGATCCATCTTTGATGCATCTATGATGCATCAATGATCCATCTTTGATGCATCTATGATTCATCTATGATGCATCAATGATCCATCTTTGATGCATCTATGATGCATCAATGATCCATCTTTGATGCATCTATGATGCATCTATGATTTATCTATGATGCATCTTTGATTCATCTATGATGCATCTGTGATCCATCTTTGATGCATCTATGATGCATCAATGATCCATCTTTGATGCATCTATGATGCATCTATGATTCATCTATGATGCATCAATGATCCATCTTTGATGCATCTATGATGCATCAATGATCCATCTTTGATGCATCATCTTTGATGCATATATGATGCATCAATGATCCATCTTTGATGCATCTATGATGCATCAATGATCCATCTTTGATGCATCTATGATGCATCAATGATCCATCTTTGATGCATCTATGATGCATCAATGATCCATCCTTTGATGCATCTATGATCCATCTATGATTCATCTATGATGCATCAATGATCCATCTTTGATGCATCTATGATGCATCAATGATCCATCTTTGATGCATCTATGATGCATCAATGATCCATCTTTGATGCATCTATGATGCATCTATGATTAATCTATGATGCATCAATGATCCATCTTTGATGCATCTATGATGCATCTATGATTCATCTATGATGCATCAATGATTCATCTTTGATGCATCTATGATGCATCAATGATCCATCCTTTGATAGATCTATGATGCATCTATGATTCATCTATGATTCATCTATGATGCATCAATGATCCATCTTTGATGCATCTATGATGCATCAATGATCCATCTTTGATGCATCAATGATCCATCTTTGATGCATCTATGATGCATCAATGATCCATCTTTGATGCATCTATGATTCATCTATGATGCATCAATGATCCATCTTTGATGCATCTATGATGCATCAATGATCCATCTTTGATGCATCTATGATGCATCTATGATTCATCTATGATGCATCAATGATCCATCTATGATGCATCTATGTTCCATCTATGATGCATCTATGTTCCATCTATGATGCATTCCATCTATGACGCATCTATGTTCCATCTATGAAGCATCTATGATGTATCTATGATGAATCTATGATGCATCTATGATGCATCTATGATCCATCTATGATGCATCTATGTTGCATCTATGATGCATCTGTGATTTATCTATGATGCATCTATGATCCATCTATGATCCTACCTATGATCAATCTACAATCTATGATACATCTATGATGCATCTATGTTCCATTTTTGATGCATCTATGCACTATCTATGATGCATCTATGCACCATCTATGATGCATCATAGATTCATCATAGATACATCATAGATGGAACATAGATGGATCATAGATGGATTATAGATGCGTCATAGATGGAACATAGATGCATCATAGATGGATCATAGATGCGTCATAGATGGATCATAGATGCATCATAGATGAATCATTGATGGATCTATGATGCATCAATGATCCATCCTTTGATGCATCTATGATGCATCTATGATTCATCTATGATGCATCAATGATCCATCTTTGATGCATCTATGATGCATCAATGATCCATCTTTGATGCATCTATGATGCATCTATGATTCATCTATGATGCATCAATGATCCATCTTTGATGCATCTATGATGCATCAATGATCCATCTTTGATGCATCTATGATGCATCTATGATTCATCTATGATGCATCAATGATTGATGCATCAATGATCCATCCTGTGATGCATCTATGATGCATCTATGATTCATCTATGATGCATCAATGATCCATCTTTGATGCATCTATGATGCATCAATGATGCATCAATGATCCATCTTTGATGCATCTATGATGCATCAATGATCCATCTTTGATGCATCTATGATGCATCAATGATCCATCTTTGATGCATCTATGATGCATCAATGATCCATCCTTTGATGCATCTATGATCCATCTTTGATGCATCTATGATGCATCTATGATTCATCTATGATGCATCTATGATTCATCTATGATGCATCAATGATCCATCTTTGATGCATTTATGATGCATCAATGATCCATCTTTGATGCATCTACGTTCCATCTATGATGCATCTACGTTCCATCTATGATGCATCTATGATTCATCTATGATCCATCAATGATTCATCTATGATGCATCTATGATCCATCTATGACGCATCTATGATCCATCTATGATGCATCTATGTTCCATCTATGACGCATCTATGATCCATCTATGATCCATCTATGATCCATCTTTGATGCATCTTTGATGCATCAATGATCCATCCTTTGATGCATCAATGATTCATCTATGATGCATCAATGATCCAGCTTTGATGCATCTATGATGCATCAATGATCCATCTTTGATGCATCTATGATGCATCTATGATTCATCTATGATGCATCAATGATCCATCTTTAATGCATCTATGATGCATCAATGATCCATCTTTGATGCATCTATGATGCATCTATGATTCATCTATGATGCATCAATGATTCATCTTTGATGCATCTATGATGCATCAATGATCCATCCTTTGATGCATCTATGATGCATCTATGATTCATCTATGATGCATCAATGATCCATCTTTGATGCATCTATGATGCATCAATGATGCATCAATGATCCATCTTTGATGCATCTATGATGCATCAATGATCCATCTTTGATGCATCTATGATGCATCAATGATCCATCTTTGATGCATCTATGATGCATCAATGATCCATCCTTTGATGCATCTATGATCCATCTTTGATGCATCTATGATGCATCTATGATTCATCTATGATGCATCAATGATCCATCTTTGATGCATCTATGATGCATCAATGATCCATCCTTTGATGCATCTATGATGCATCATAGATGCATCAATGATCCATCTTTGATGCATTTATGATGCATCAATGATCCATCTTTGATGCATCTACGTTCCATCTATGATGCATCTACGTTCCATCTATGATGCATCTATGATTCATCTATGATCCATCAATGATTCATCTATGATGCATCTATGATCCATCTATGACGCATCTATGATCCATCTATGATGCATCTATGTTCCATCTATGACGCATCTATGATCCATCTATGATCCATCTATGTTCCATCTATGATGCATCTATGATGTATCTATGATGAATCTATGATGCATCATAGATGGTGCATAGATGCATCATAGATAGTGCATAGATGCATCAAAAATGGAACATAGATGCATCATAGATGTATCATAGATTGTAGATTGATCATAGGTAGGATCATAGATGGATCATAGATGCATCATAGATGGATCACAGATGCATCATAGATGCAACATAGATGCATCATAGATGGATCATAGATGCATCATAGATGCATCATAGATTCATCATAGATACATCTTAGATGCGTCATAGATGGAATGCATCATAGATGGAACATAGATGCATCATAGATGGAACATAGATGCATCATAGATGGATCATTGATGCATCATAGATGAATCATAGATGCATCATAGATGCATCAAAGATGGATCATTGATGCATCATAGATGCATCAAAGATGGATCATTGATGCATCATAGATGAATCATAGATGCATCATAAATGAATCATAGATGCATCAAAGATGGATCATTGATGCATCATAGATGCATCAAAGATGGATCATTGATGCATCAAAGATGGATCATTGATGCATCATAGATGCATCAAAGATGGATCATTGATGCATCATAGATGAATCATAGATGCATCATAGATGCATCAAAGGATGGATCATTGATGCATCATAGATGCATCAAAGATAAATCATTGATGCATCATAGATGAATCATAGATGCATCATAGATGCATCAAAGATGGATCATTGATGCATCATAGATGCGTCAAAGATGGATCATTGATGCATCATAGATGAATCATAGATGCATCATAGATGCATCAAAGATGGATCATTGATGCATCATAGATGCATCAAAGGATGGATCATTGATGCATCATAGATGCATCAAAGATGGATCATTGATGCATCATAGATGAATCATTGATGCATCATAGATGCATCAAAGATGGATCATTGATGCATCATAGATGAATCATAGATGCATCATAGATGCATCAAAGATGGATCATTGATGCATCATAGATGCATCAAAGATGGATCACAGATGCATCATAGATGGATCATAGATGCATCATAGATGCATCATAGATTCATCATAGATACATCATAGATGCTTCATAGATGGAACATAGATGCGTCATAGATGGAATGCATCATAGATGGAACATAGATGCATCATAGATGGAACATAGATGCATCATAGATGGATCATTGATCCATCATAGATGAATCATAGATGCATCATAGATGGATCATTGATGCATCATAGATGAATCATAGATGCATCATAGATGCATCAAAGATGGATCATTGATGCATCATAGATGCATCAAAGATGGATCATTGATGCATCATAGATAAATCATAGATGGATCATAGATGCATCAAAGGATGGATCATTGATGCATCATAGATGAATCATAGATGCATCATAGATGCACCAAAGATGGATCATTGATGCATCATAGATGCATCAAAGATGGATCATTGATGCATCATAGATGAATCATAGATGCATCATAGATGCATCAAAGATGGATCATTGATGCATCATAGATGAATCATTGATGGATCATAGATGAATCATAGATGCATCATAGATGGAACGTAGATGCATCATAGCATCAATGATCCATCTTTGATGCATCTATGATGCATCTATGATTCATCTATGATGCATCAATGATCCATCTTTGATGCATCTATGATGCATCAATGATCCATCTTTGATGCATCTATGATCCATCTTTGATGCATCTATGATGCATCAATGATCCATCCTTTGATGCATCTATGATTCATCTATTATGCATCAATGATCCATCTTTGATGCATCATAGATGAATCATAGATGCATCATAGATGCATCATAGATGAATCATAGATGCATCATAGATGCATCAAAGGATGGATCATTGATGCATCATAGATGCATCAAAGATGGATCATTGATGCATCATAGATGCATCAAAGATGGATCATTGATGCATCATAGATGAATCATAGATGCATCATAGATGCATGAAAGATGGATCATTGATGCATCATAGATGCATCAAAGATGGATCATTGATGCATCATAGATGAATCATAGATGCATCAAAGGATGGATCATTGATGCATCATAGATGCATCAAAGATGGATCATAGATGCATCAAAGATGGATCATTGATGCATCATAGATGCATCAAAGATGGATCATTGATGCATCATAGATGAATCATAGATGCATCATAGATGCATCAAAGATGGATCATTGATGCTATGATGCATCTAAGTTCCTTCTATGATGCATCTATGATTCATCTATGATCCATCAATGATTCATCTATGATGCATCAATGATCCATCATTGATGCATCTATGATGCATCTATGATTCATCTATGATGCATCAATGATCCATCTTTGATGCATCTATGATGCATCAATGATCCATCTTTGATGCATCTATGATGCATCTATGATTCATCTATGATGCATCAATGATCCATCTTTGATGCATCTATGATGCATCAATGATCCATCCTTTGATGCATCTATGATGCATCTATGATTCATCTATGATGCATCAATGATCCATCTTTGATGCATCTATGATGCATCAATGATCCATCTTTGATACATCTATGATGCATCTATGATTCATCTATGATGCATCAATGATCCATCTATGATGCATCTATGATTCATCTATGATGCATCAATGATCCATCTATGATGCATCTATGATTCATCTATGATGGATCAATGATCCATCAATGATGCATCTATGTTCCATCTATGATGCATCTATGTTCCATCTATGATGCATTCCATCTATGACGCCTCTATGTTCCATCTATGAAGCATCTATGATGTATCTATGATGAATCTATGATGCATCTATGATGCATCTATGATCCATCTATGATGCATCTGTGATCCATCTTTGATGCATCTATGATGCATCAATGATCCATCTTTGATGCATCTATGATGCATCTATGATTCATCGATGATGCATCAATGATCCATCTTTGATGCATCTATGATGCATCAATGATCCATCTTTGATGCATCTATGATGCATCTATGATTTATCTATGATGCATCTTTGATTCATCTATGATGCATCTGTGATCCATCTTTGATGCATCTATGATGCATCAATGAGCCATCTTTGATGCATCTATGATGCATCTATGATTCATCTATGATGCATCAATGATCCATCTTTGATGCAGATGCATCAATGATTCATCTATGATGCATCAATGATCCATCTTTGATGCATCTATGATGCATCAATGATCCATCCTTTGATGCATCTATGATGCATCTATGATTCATCTATGATGCATCAATGATCCATCTTTGATGCATCTATGATGCATCAATGATCCATCTTTGATGCATCTATGATGCATCTATGATTCATCTATGATGCATCAATGATCCATCTTTGATGCATCTATGATTCATCTATGTTGCATCAATGATTCATCTTTGATGCATCTATGATGCATCAATGATCCATCCTTTGATGCATCTATGATGCATCTATGATTCATCTATGATGCATCAATGATCCATCTTTGATGCATCTATGATGCATCAATGATCCATCTTTGATGCATCAATGATCCATCTTTGATGCATCAATGATCCATCTTTGATGCATCTATGATGCATCAATGATCCATCTTTGATGCATCTATGATTCATCTATGATGCATCTATGTTCCATCTATGATGCATCTATGTTCCATCTATGATGCATTCCATCTATGACGAATCTATGTTCCATCTATGAAGCATCTATGATGTATCTATGATGAATCTATGATGCATCTATGATGCATCTATGATCCATCTATGATGCATCTATGTTGCATCTATGATGCATCTGTGATCCATCTATGATGCATCTATGATCCATCTATGATCCTACCTATGATCAATCTACAATCTATGATACATCTATGATGCATCTATGTTCCATTTTTGATGCATCTATGATACATCTATGATGCATCTATGTTCCATTTTTGATGCATCTATGCACTATCTATGATGCATCTATGCACCATCTATGATGCATCATAGATTCATCATAGATACATCATAGATGCATCATAGATGGAACATAGATGGATCATAGATGAATCAAAGATGCATCATAGATAAATCATAGATGCATCATAGATGCATCAAAGATGGATCATTGATGCATCATAGATGCATCAAAGATGGATCATTGATGCATCATAGATGAATCATAGATGCATCATAGATGCATCAAAGATGGATCATTTATGCATCATAGATGCATCAAAGATGGATCACAGATGCATCATAGATGAATCAAAGATGCATCATAAATAAATCATAGATGCATCATAGATGCATCAAAGATGGATCATTGATGCATCATAGATGCATCAAAGATGGATCATTGATGCATCATAGATGAATCATAGATGCATCATAGATGCATCAAAGATGGATCATTAATGCATCATAGATGCATCAAAGATGGATCACAGATGCATCATAGATGGATCATAGATGCATCATAGATGCATCATAGATTCATCATAGATACATCATAGATGCTTCATAGATGGAACATTGATGCGTCATAGATGGAATGCATCATAGATGGAACATAGATGCATCATAGATGGAACATAGATGCATCATAGATGGATCATTGATCCATCATAGATGAATCATAGATGCATCATAGATGGATCATTGATGCATCATAGATGAATCATAGATGCATCATAGATGCATCAAAGATGGATCATTGATGCATCATAGATGAATCATAGATGCATCATAGATGCATCAAAGATGGATCATTGATGCATCATAGATGCATCAAAGATGGATCATTGATGCATCATAGATGAATCATAGATGCATCATAGATGCATCAAAGATGGATCATTGATGCATCATAGATGCATCAAAGATGGATCATTGATGCATCATAGATGAATCATAGATGCATCATAGATGCATCAAAGATGGATCATTGATGCATCATAGATGAATCATTGATGGATCATAGATGAATCATAGATGCATCATAGATGGAACGTAGATGCATCATAGCATCAATGATCCATCTTTGATGCATCTATGATGCATCTATGATTCATCTATGATGCATCAATGATCCATCTTTGATGCATCTATGATGCATCAATGATCCATCTTTGATGCATCTATGATCCATCTTTGATGCATCTATGATGCATCAATGATCCATCCTTTGATGCATCTATGATTCATCTATGATGCATCAATGATCCATCTTTGATGCATCTATGATGCATCAATTTTCCATCTTTGATGCATCTATGATGCATCTATGATTCATCTATGATGCATCAATGATCCATCTTTGATGCATCTATGATGCATCAATGATTCATCTATGATGCATCAATGATCCATCCTTTGATGCATCTATGATGCATCTATGATTCATCTATGATGCATCAATGATCCATCATTGATGCATCTATGATGCATCAATGATCCATCTATAGATGCATCAATGATCCATCTTTGATGCATCTATGATGCATCTATGATTCATCTATGATGCATCAATGATCCATCTTTGATGCATCTATGATGCATCAATGATCCATCTTTGATGCATCTATGATGCATCTATAATTCATCTATGATGCATCAATGATTCATCTTTGATGCATCTATGATGCATCAATGATCCATCCTTTGATGCATCTATGATGCATCTATGATTCATCTATGATGCATCAATGATCCATCTTTGATGCATCTATGATGCATCAATGATCCATCTTTGATGCATCAATGATCCATCTTTGATGCATCTATGATGCATCAATGATCCATCTTTGATGCATCTATGATTCATCTATGATGCATCAATGATCCATCTTTGATGCATCTATGATGCATCTATGATTCATCTATGATGCATCAATGATCCATCTATGATGCATCTATGTTCCATCTATGATGCATCTATGTTCCATCTATGATGCATTCCATCTATGACGCATCTATGTTCCATCTATGAAGCATCTATGATGTATCTATGATGAATCTATGATGCATCTATGATGCATCTATGATCCATCTATGATGCATCTATGTTGCATCTATGATGCATCTGTGATCCATCTATGATGCATCTATGATCCATCTATGATCCTACCTATGATCAATCTACAATCTATGATACATCTATGATGCATCTATGTTCCATTTTTGATGCATCTATGCACTATCTATGATGCATCTATGCACCATCTATGATGCATCATAGATTCATCATAGATACATCATAGATGCATCATAGATGGAACATAGATGGATCATAGATGGATTATAGATGCGTCATAGATGGAACATAGATGCATCATAGATGGATCATAGATGCGTCATAGATGGATCATAGATGCATCATAGATGAATCATTGATTGATCTATGATGCATCAATGATCCATCCTTTGATGCATCTATGATGCATCTATGATTCATCTATGATGCATCAATGATCCATCTTTGATGCATCTATGATGCATCAATGATCCATCTTTGATGCATCATCTTTGATGCATCTATGATGCATCAATGATCCATCTTTGATGCATCTATGATGCATCAATGATCCATCTTTGATGCATCTATGATGCATCAATGATCCATCTTTGATGCATCTATGATGCATCTATGATTCATCTATGATGCATCAATTATTCCATCTTTGATGCATCTATGATGCATCAATGATCCATCTTTGATGCATCTATGATGCATCTATGATTCATCTATGATGCATCAATGATTCATCTTTGATGCATCATAGATGCATCAATGATCCATCCTTTGATGCATCTATGATGCATCTATGATTCATCTATGATGCATCAATGATCCATCTTTGATGCATCTATGATGCATCAATGATGCATCAATGATCCATCTTTGATGCATCTATGATGCATCAATGATCCATCCTTTGATGCATCTATGATCCATCTTTGATGCATCTATGATGCATCTATGATTCATCTATGATGCATCAATGATCCATCTTTGATGCATCTATGATGCATCAATGATCCATCCTTTGATGCATCTATGATTCATCTATGATGCATCAATGATCCATCTTTGATGCAGATGCATCAATGATTCATCTATGATGCATCAATGATCCATCTTTGATGCATCTATGATGCATCAATGATCCATCCTTTGAGGCATCTATGATGCATCTATGATTCATCTATGATGCATCAATGATCCATCTTTGATGCATCTATGATGCATCAATGATCCATCTTTGATGCATCTATGATGCATCTATGATTCATCTATGATGCATCAATGATCCATCTTTGATGCATCTATGATGCATCAATGATCCATCTTTGATGCATCTATGATGCATCAATGATCCATCTTTGATGCATCTATGATGCATCTATGATTCATCTATGTTGCATCAATGATTCATCTTTGATGCATCTATGATGCATCAATGATCCATCCTTTGATGCATCTATGATGCATCTATGATTCATCTATGATGCATCAATGATCCATCTTTGATGCATCAATGATCCATCTTTGATGCATCTATGATGCATCAATGATCCATCTTTGATGCATCTATGATTCATCTATGATGCATCAATGATCCATCTTTGATGCATCTATGATGCATCAATGATCCATCTTTGATGCATCTATGATGCATCTATGATTCATCTATGATGCATCAATGATCCATCTATGATGCATCTATGTTCCATCTATGATGCATCTATGTTCCATCTATGATGCATTCCATCTATGACTAATCTATGTTCCATCTATGAAGCATCTATGATGTATCTATGATGAATCTATGATGCATCTATGATGCATCTATGATCCATCTATGATGCATCTATGTTGCATCTATGATGCATCTGTGATCCATCTATGATGCATCTATGATCCATCTATGATCCCACCTATGATCAATCTACAATCTATGAAACATCTATGATGCATCTATGTTCCTTTTTTGATGCATCTATGCACTATCTATGATGCATCTATGCACCATCTATGATGCATCATAGATTCATCATAGATACATCATAGATGCATCATAGATGAATCAAAGATGCATCATAGATAAATCATAGATGCATCATAGATGGATCACAGATGCATCATAGATGAATCAAAGATGCATCATAGATAAATCATAGATGCATCAAAGATGGATCATTGATGCATCATAGATGCATCAAAGATGGATCATTGATGCATCATAGATGAATCATAGATGCATCATAGATGCATCAAAGATGGATCATTGATGCATCATAGATGCATCAAAGATGGATCACAGATGCATCATAGATGAATCAAAGATGCATCATAGGTAAATCATAGATGCATCATAGATGCATCAAAGATGGATCATTGATGCATCATAGATGCATCAAAGATGGATCATTGATGCATCATAGATGAATCATAGATGCATCATAGATGCATCAAAGATGGATCATTGATGCATCATAGATGCATCAAAGATGGATCACAGATGCATCATAGATGGATCATAGATGCATCATAGATGCATCATAGATTCATCATAGATACATCATAGATGCTTCATAGATGGAACATAGATGCGTCATAGATGGAATGCATCATAGATGGAACATAGATGCATCATAGATGGAACATAGATGCATCATAGATGGATCATTGATCCATCATAGATGAATCATAGATGCATCATAGATGGATCATTGATGCATCATAGATGAATCATAGATGCATCATAGATGCATCAAAGATGGATCATTGATGCATCATAGATGCATCAAAGATGGATCATTGATGCATCATAGATGAATCATAGATGCATCATAGATGCATCAAAGATGGATCATTGATGCATCATAGATGCATCAAAGATGGATCATTGATGCATCATAGATGAATCATAGATGCATCATAGATGCATCAAAGATGGATCATTGATGCATCATAGATGAATCATTGATGGATCATAGATGAATCATAGATGCATCATAGATGGAACGTAGATGCATCATAGCATCAATGATCCATCTTTGATGCATCTATGATGCATCTATGATTCATCTATGATGCATCAATGATCCATCTTTGATGCATCTATGATGCATCAATGATCCATCTTTGATGCATCTATGATCCATCTTTGATGCATCTATGATGCATCAATGATCCATCCTTTGATGCATCTATGATTCATCTATGATGCATCAATGATCCATCTTTGATGCATCTATGATGCATCAATTTTCCATCTTTGATGCATCTATGATGCATCTATGATTCATCTATGATGCATCAATGATCCATCTTTGATGCATCTGATATGCATCAATGATTCATCTATGATGCATCAATGATCCATCCTTTGATGCATCTATGATGCATCTATGATTCATCTATGATGCATCAATGATCCATCTTTGATGCATCTATGATGCATCAATGATCCATCTTTGATGCATCTATGATGCATCTATGATTCATCTATGATGCATCAATGATCCATCTTTGATGCATCTATGATGCATCAATGATCCATCTTTGATGCATCTATGATGCATCTATGATTCATCTATGATGCATCAATGATTCATCTTTGATGCATCAATGATCCATCTTTGATGCATCTATGATGCATCAATGATCCATCTATGATGCATCAATGATCCATCTTTGATGCATCTATGATTCATCTATGATGCATCAATGATCCATCTTTGATGCATCTATGATGCATCAATGATCCATCTTTGATGCATCTATGATGCATCTATGATTCATCTATGATGCATCAATGATCCATCTATGATGCATCTATGTTCCATCTATGATGCATCTATGTTCCATCTATGATGCATTCCATCTATGACGCATCTATGTTCCATCTATGAAGCATCTATGATGTATCTATGATGAATCTATGATGCATCTATGATGCATCTATGATCCATCTATGACGCATCTATGTTGCATCTATGATGCATCTGTGATCCATCTATGATGCATCTATGATCCATCTATGATCCTACCTATGATCAATCTACAATCTATGATACATCTATGATGCATCTATGTTCCATTTTTGATGCATCTATGCACTATCTATGATGCATCTATGCACCATCTATGATGCATCATAGATTCATCATAGATACATCATAGATGCATCATAGATGGAACATAGATGGATCATAGATGGATTATAGATGCGTCATAGATGGAACATAGATGCATCATAGATGGATCATAGATGCGTCATAGATGGATCATAGATGCATCATAGATGAATCATTGATGGATCTATGATGCATCAATGATCCATCCTTTGATGCATCTATGATGCATCTATGATTCATCTATGATGCATCAATGATCCATCTTTGATGCATCTATGATGCATCAATGATCCATCTTTGATGCATCATCTTTGATGCATCTATGATGCATCAATGATCCATCTTTGATGCATCTATGATGCATCAATGATCCATCTTTGATGCATCTATGATGCATCTATGATTCATCTATGATGCATCAATGATCCATCTTTGATGCATCTATGATGCATCAATGATCCATCTTTGATGCATCTATGATGCATCTATGATTCATCTATGATGCATCAATGATTCATCTTTGATGCATCTATGATGCATCAATGATCCATCCTTTGATGCATCTATGATGCATCTATGATTCATCTATGATGCATCAATGATCCATCTTTGATGCATCTATGATGCATCAATGATGCATCAATGATCCATCTTTGATGCATCTATGATGCATCAATGATCCATCTTTGATGCATCTATGATGCATCAATGATCCATCCTTTGATGCATCTATGATCCATCTTTGATGCATCTATGATGCATCTATGATTCATCTATGATGCATCAATGATCCATCTTTGATGCATCTATGATGCATCAATGATCCATCCTTTGATGCATCTATGATGCATCATAGATGCATCAATGATCCATCTTTGATGCATTTATGATGCATCAATGATCCATCTTTGATGCATCTACGTTCCATCTATGATGCATCTATGATCCATCTATGATGCATCTATGATGTATCTATGATGAATCTATGATGCATCATAGATGGTGCATAGATGCATCATAGATAGTGCATAGATGCATCAAAAATGGAACATAGATGTATCATAGATTGTAGATTGATCATAGGTAGGATCATAGATGGATCATAGATGCATCATAGATGGATCACAGATGCATCATAGATGCAACATAGATGCATCATAGATGGATCATAGATGCATCATAGATGCATCATAGATTCATCATAGATACATCATAGATGCTTCATAGATGGAACATAGATGCGTCATAGATGGAATGCATCATAGATGGAACATAGATGCATCATAGATGGAACATAGATGCATCATAGATGGATCATTGATGCATCATAGATGAATCATAGATGCATCATAGATGCATCAAAGATGGATCATTGATGCATCAAAGATGGATCATTGATGCATCATAGATGCATCAAAGATGGATCATTGATGCATCATAGATGAATCATAGATGCATCATAGATGAATCATAGATGCATCAAAGATGGATCATTGATGCATCATAGATGCATCAAAGATGGATCATTGATGCATCAAAGATGGATCATTGATGCATCATAGATGGATCATTGATGCATCATAGATGAATCATAGATGCATCATAGATGCATCAAAGGATGGATCATTGATGCATCATAGATGCATCAAAGATAAATCATTGATGCATCATAGATGAATCATAGATGCATCATAGATGCATCAAAGATGGATCATTGATGCATCATAGATGCGTCAAAGATGGATCATTGATGCATCATAGATGAATCATAGATGCATCATAGATGCATCAAAGATGGATCATTGATGCATCATAGATGCATCAAAGATGGATCATTGATGCATCATAGATGAATCATAGATGCATCATAGATGCATCAAAGGATGGATCATTGATGCATCATAGATGCATCAAAGATGGATCATTGATGCATCATAGATGAATCATTGATGCATCATAGATGCATCAAAGATGGATCATTGATGCATCATAGATGAATCATAGATGCATCATAGATGCATCAAAGATGGATCATTGATGCATCATAGATGCATCAAAGATGGATCACAGATGCATCATAGATGGATCATAGATGCATCATAGATGCATCATAGATTCATCATAGATACATCATAGATGCTTCATAGATGGAACATAGATGCGTCATAGATGGAATGCATCATAGATGGAACATAGATGCATCATAGATGGAACATAGATGCATCATAGATGGATCATTGATCCATCATAGATGAATCATAGATGCATCATAGATGGATCATTGATGCATCATAGATGAATCATAGATGCATCATAGATGCATCAAAGATGGATCATTGATGCATCATAGATGCATCAAAGATGGATCATTGATGCATCATAGATGAATCATAGATGCATCATAGATGCATCAAAGGATGGATCATTGATGCATCATAGATGCATCAAAGATGGATCATTGATGCATCATAGATGAATCATAGATGCATCATAGATGCATCAAAGATGGATCATTGATGCATCATAGATGAATCATAGATGCATCAAAGATGGATCATTGATGCATCATAGATGAATCATTGATGGATCATAGATGAATCATAGATGCATCATAGATGGAACGTAGATGCATCATAGCATCAATGATCCATCTTTGATGCATCTATGATTCATCTATGATGCATCAATGATCCATCTTTGATGCATCTATGATGCATCAATGATCCATCTTTGATGCATCTATGATCCATCTTTGATGCATCTATGATGCATCAATGATCCATCCTTTGATGCATCTATGATTCATCTATTATGCATCAATGATCATAGATGCATCAAAAATGGAACATAGATGCATCATAGATGTATCAAAGATAGATGCATCTATGATTCATCTATGATGCATCAATGATCCATCTTTGATGCATCTATGATGCATCAATGATCCATCTTTGATGCATCTATGATCCATCTTTGATGCATCTATGATGCATCAATGATCCATCCTTTGATGCATCTTTGATGCATCTATGATGCATCAATGATCCATCCTTTGATGCATCTATGATTCATCTATGATGCATCAATGATCCATCTTTGATGCATCTATGATGCATCAATGATCCATCTTTGATGCATCTATGATGCATCTATGATTCATCTATGATGCATCAATGATCCATCTTTGATGCATCTATGATGCATCAATGATTCATCTATGATGCATCAATGATCCATCTTTTATGCATCTATGATGCATCAATGATCCATCCTTTGATGCATCTATGATGCATCTATGATTCATCTATGATGCATCAATGATCCATCTTTGATGCATCTATGATGCATCTATGATTCATCTATGATGCATCAATGATCCATCTATGATGCATCTATGTTCCATCTATGATGCATCTATGTTCCATCTATGATGCATTCCATCTATGACAAATCTATGTTCCATCTATGAAGCATCTATGATGTATCTATGATGCATCAATGATCCATCTATGATGCATCTATGTTCCATCTATGATGCATCTATGTTCCATCTATGATGCATTCCATCTTTGACGCATCTATGTTCCATCTATGAAGCATCTATGATGTATCTATGATGAATCTATGATGCATCTATGATGCATCTATGATCCATCTATGATGCATCTATGTTGCATCTATGATGCATCTGTGATCCATCTATGATGCATCTATGATCCATCTATGATCCTACCTATGATCAATCTACAATCTATGATACATCTATGATGCATCTATGTTCCATTTTTGATGCATCTATGCACTATCTATGATGCATCTATGCACCATCTATGATGCATCATAGATGAATCATAGATGCATCATAGATGCATCAAAGATGGATCATTGATGCATCATAGATGCATCAAAGATGGATCATTGATGCATCATAGATGCATCAAAGATGGATCATTGATGCATCATAGATGAATCATTGATGCATCATAGATGCATCAAAGATGGATCATTGATGCATCATAGATGCATCAAAGATGGATCACAGATGCATCAAAGATGGATCATTGATGCATCATAGATGAATCATAGATGCATCATAGATGCGTCAAAGATGGATCATTGATGCATCATAGATGAATCATAGATGCATCATAGATGCATCAAAGATGGATCATTGATGCATCATAGATGCATCAAAGATGGATCATTGATGCATCATAGATGCATCAAAGGATGGATCATTGATGCATCATAGATGCATCAAAGATGGATCATTGATGCATCATAGATGAATCATTGATGCATCATAGATGCATCAAAGATGGATCATTGATGCATCATAGATGAATCATAGATGCATCATAGATGCATCAAAGATGGATCATTGATGCATCATAGATGCATCAAAGATGGATCACAGATGCATCATAGATGGATCATAGATGCATCATAGATGCATCATAGATTCATCATAGATACATCATAGATGCTTCATAGATGGAACATAGATGCGTCATAGATGGAATGCATCATAGATGGAACATAGATGCATCATAGATGGAACATAGATGCATCATAGATGGATCATTGATCCATCATAGATGAATCATAGATGCATCATAGATGGATCATTGATGCATCATAGATGAATCATTGATGCATCATAGATGCATCAAAGGATGGATCATTGATGCATCATAGATGCATCAAAGATGGATCATTGATGAATCATAGATGCATCATAGATGCATCAAAGATGGATCATTGATGCATCATAGATGAATCATAGATGCATCATAGATGCATCAAAGATGGATCATTGATGCATCATAGATGAATCATTGATGGATCATAGATGAATTATAGATGCATCATAGATGGAACGTAGATGCATCATAGCATCAATGATCCATCTTTGATGCATCTATGATGCATCTATGATTCATCTATGATGCATCAATGATCCATCTTTGATGCATCTATGATCCATCTTTGATGCATCTATGATGCATCAATGATCCATCCTTTGATGCATCTATGATTCATCTATGATGCATCAATGATCCATCTTTAATGCATCTATGATGCATCAATGATCCATCTTTGATGCATCTATGATGCATCTATGATTCATCTATGATGCATCAATGATCCATCTTTGATTCATCTATGATGCATCAATGATTCATCTATGATGCATCAATGATCCATCTTTGATGCATCTATGATGCATCAATGATCCATCCTTTGATGCATCTATGATGCATCTATGATGCATCTATGATTCATCTATGATGCATCACTGATCCATCTTTGATGCATCTATGATGCATCAAAGATGGATCATTGATGCATAATAGATGAATCATAGATGCATCAAAGGATGGATCATTGATGCATCATAGATGCATCAAAGATGGATCATAGATGCATCAAAGATGGATCATTGATGCATCATAGATGCATCAAAGATGGATCATTGATGCATCATAGATGAATCATAGATGCTAATAGATGCATCAAAGATGGATCATTGATGCTATGATGCATCTACGTTCCATCTATGATGCATCTATGATTCATCTATGATCCATCAATGATTCATCTATGATGCATCAATGATCCATCTTTGATGCATCTATGATGCATCTATGATTTATCTATGATGCATCAATGATCCATCTCTGATGCATCTATGATGCATCAATGATCCATCTTTGATGCATCTATGATGCATCTATGATTCATCTATGATGCATCAATGATTCATCTATGATGCATCAATGATCCATCTTTGATGCATCTATGATGCATCAATGATCCATCTTTGATGCATCTATGATGCATCTATGATTCATCTATGATGCATCAATGATCCATCTATGATGCATCTATGATTCATCTATGATGGATCAATGATCCATCTATGATGCATCTATGTTCCATCTATGATGCATCTATGTTCCATCTATGATGCATTCCATCTATGACGCATCTATGTTCCATCTATGAAGCATCTATGATGTATCTATGATGAATCTATGATGCATCTATGATGCATCTATGATCCATCTATGATGCATCTGTGATCCATCTTTGATGCATCTATGATGCATCAATGATCCATCTTTGATGCATCTATGATTCATCTATGATGCATCAATGATCCATCTTTGATGCATCTATGATGCATCAATGATCCATCTTTGATGCATCTATGATGCATCTATGATTTATCTATGATGCATCTTTGATTCATCTATGATGCATCTGTGATCCATCTTTGATGCATCTATGATGCATCAATGATCCATCTTTGATGCATCTATGATGCATCTATGATTCATCTATGATGCATCAATGATCCATCTTTGATGCATCTATGATGCATCAATGATCCATCTTTGATGCATCATCTTTGATGCATATATGATGCATCAATGATCCATCTTTGATGCATCTATGATGCATCAATGATCCATCTTTGATGCATCTATGATGCATCAATGATCCATCCTTTGATGCATCTATGATCCATCTATGATTCATCTATGATGCATCAATGATCCATCTTTGATGCATCTATGATGCATCAATGATCCATCTTTGATGCATCTATGATGCATCAATGATCCATCTTTGATGCATCTATGATGCATCTATGATTAATCTATGATGCATCAATGATCCATCTTTGATGCATCTATGATGCATCTATGATTCATCTATGATGCATCAATGATTCATCTTTGATGCATCTATGATGCATCAATGATCCATCCTTTGATAGATCTATGATGCATCTATGATTCATCTATGATTCATCTATGATGCATCAATGATCCATCTTTGATGCATCTATGATGCATCAATGATCCATCTTTGATGCATCAATGATCCATCTTTGATGCATCTATGATGCATCAATGATCCATCTTTGATGCATCTATGATTCATCTATGATGCATCAATGATCCATCTTTGATGCATCTATGATGCATCAATGATCCATCTTTGATGCATCTATGATGCATCTATGATTCATCTATGATGCATCAATGATCCATCTATGATGCATCTATGTTCCATCTATGATGCATCTATGTTCCATCTATGATGCATTCCATCTATGACGCATCTATGTTCCATCTATGAAGCATCTATGATGTATCTATGATGAATCTATGATGCATCTATGATGCATCTATGATCCATCTATGATGCATCTATGTTGCATCTATGATGCATCTGTGATTTATCTATGATGCATCTATGATCCATCTATGATCCTACCTATGATCAATCTACAATCTATGATACATCTATGATGCATCTATGTTCCATTTTTGATGCATCTATGCACTATCTATGATGCATCTATGCACCATCTATGATGCATCATAGATTCATCATAGATACATCATAGATGGAACATAGATGGATCATAGATGGATTATAGATGCGTCATAGATGGAACATAGATGCATCATAGATGGATCATAGATGCGTCATAGATGGATCATAGATGCATCATAGATGAATCATTGATGGATCTATGATGCATCAATGATCCATCCTTTGATGCATCTATGATGCATCTATGATTCATCTATGATGCATCAATGATCCATCTTTGATGCATCTATGATGCATCAATGATCCATCTTTGATGCATCTATGATGCATCTATGATTCATCTATGATGCATCAATGATCCATCTTTGATGCATCTATGATGCATCAATGATCCATCTTTGATGCATCTATGATGCATCTATGATTCATCTATGATGCATCAATGATTGATGCATCAATGATCCATCCTGTGATGCATCTATGATGCATCTATGATTCATCTATGATGCATCAATGATCCATCTTTGATGCATCTATGATGCATCAATGATGCATCAATGATCCATCTTTGATGCATCTATGATGCATCAATGATCCATCTTTGATGCATCTATGATGCATCAATGATCCATCTTTGATGCATCTATGATGCATCAATGATCCATCCTTTGATGCATCTATGATCCATCTTTGATGCATCTATGATGCATCTATGATTCATCTATGATGCATCTATGATTCATCTATGATGCATCAATGATCCATCTTTGATGCATTTATGATGCATCAATGATCCATCTTTGATGCATCTACGTTCCATCTATGATGCATCTACGTTCCATCTATGATGCATCTATGATTCATCTATGATCCATCAATGATTCATCTATGATGCATCTATGATCCATCTATGACGCATCTATGATCCATCTATGATGCATCTATGTTCCATCTATGACGCATCTATGATCCATCTATGATCCATCTATGATCCATCTTTGATGCATCTTTGATGCATCAATGATCCATCCTTTGATGCATCAATGATTCATCTATGATGCATCAATGATCCAGCTTTGATGCATCTATGATGCATCAATGATCCATCTTTGATGCATCTATGATGCATCTATGATTCATCTATGATGCATCAATGATCCATCTTTAATGCATCTATGATGCATCAATGATCCATCTTTGATGCATCTATGATGCATCTATGATTCATCTATGATGCATCAATGATTCATCTTTGATGCATCTATGATGCATCAATGATCCATCCTTTGATGCATCTATGATGCATCTATGATTCATCTATGATGCATCAATGATCCATCTTTGATGCATCTATGATGCATCAATGATGCATCAATGATCCATCTTTGATGCATCTATGATGCATCAATGATCCATCTTTGATGCATCTATGATGCATCAATGATCCATCTTTGATGCATCTATGATGCATCAATGATCCATCCTTTGATGCATCTATGATCCATCTTTGATGCATCTATGATGCATCTATGATTCATCTATGATGCATCAATGATCCATCTTTGATGCATCTATGATGCATCAATGATCCATCCTTTGATGCATCTATGATGCATCATAGATGCATCAATGATCCATCTTTGATGCATTTATGATGCATCAATGATCCATCTTTGATGCATCTACGTTCCATCTATGATGCATCTACGTTCCATCTATGATGCATCTATGATTCATCTATGATCCATCAATGATTCATCTATGATGCATCTATGATCCATCTATGACGCATCTATGATCCATCTATGATGCATCTATGTTCCATCTATGACGCATCTATGATCCATCTATGATCCATCTATGTTCCATCTATGATGCATCTATGATGTATCTATGATGAATCTATGATGCATCATAGATGGTGCATAGATGCATCATAGATAGTGCATAGATGCATCAAAAATGGAACATAGATGCATCATAGATGTATCATAGATTGTAGATTGATCATAGGTAGGATCATAGATGGATCATAGATGCATCATAGATGGATCACAGATGCATCATAGATGCAACATAGATGCATCATAGATGGATCATAGATGCATCATAGATGCATCATAGATTCATCATAGATACATCATAGATGCGTCATAGATGGAATGCATCATAGATGGAACATAGATGCATCATAGATGGAACATAGATGCATCATAGATGGATCATTGATGCATCATAGATGAATCATAGATGCATCATAGATGCATCAAAAATGGATCATTGATGCATCATAGATGCATCAAAGATGGATCATTGATGCATCATAGATGAATCATAGATGCATCATAGATGAATCATAGATGCATCAAAGATGGATCATTGATGCATCATAGATGCATCAAAGATGGATCATTGATGCATCAAAGATGGATCATTGATGCATCATAGATGCATCAAAGATGGATCATTGATGCATCATAGATGAATCATAGATGCATCATAGATGCATCAAAGGATGGATCATTGATGCATCATAGATGCATCAAAGATAAATCATTGATGCATCATAGATGAATCATAGATGCATCATAGATGCATCAAAGATGGATCATTGATGCATCATAGATGCGTCAAAGATGGATCATTGATGCATCATAGATGAATCATAGATGCATCATAGATGCATCAAAGATGGATCATTGATGCATCATAGATGCATCAAAGATGGATCATTGATGCATCATAGATGCATCAAAGGATGGATCATTGATGCATCATAGATGCATCAAAGATGGATCATTGATGCATCATAGATGAATCATTGATGCATCATAGATGCATCAAAGATGGATCATTGATGCATCATAGATGAATCATAGATGCATCATAGATGCATCAAAGATGGATCATTGATGCATCATAGATGCATCAAAGATGGATCACAGATGCAACATAGATGGATCATAGATGCATCATAGATGCATCATATATTCATCATAGATACATCATAGATGCTTCATAGATGGAACATAGATGCGTCATAGATGGAATGCATCATAGATGGAACATAGATGCATCATAGATGGAACATAGATGCATCATAGATGGATCATTGATCCATCATAGATGAATCATAGATGCATCATAGATGGATCATTGATGCATCATAGATGAATCATAGATGCATCATAGATGCATCAAAGATGGATCATTGATGCATCATAGATGCATCAAAGATGGATCATTGATGCATCATAGATAAATCATAGATGGATCACAGATGCATCAAAGGATGGATCATTGATGCATCATAGATGAATCATAGATGCATCATAGATGCACCAAAGATGGATCATTGATGCATCATAGATGCATCAAAGATGGATCATTGATGCATCATAGATGAATCATAGATGCATCATAGATGCATCAAAGATGGATCATTGATGCATCATAGATGAATCATTGATGGATCATAGATGAATCATAGATGCATCATAGATGGAACGTAGATGCATCATAGCATCAATGATCCATCTTTGATGCATCTATGATGCATCTATGATTCATCTATGATGCATCAATGATCCATCTTTGATGCATCTATGATGCATCAATGATCCATCTTTGATGCATCTATGATCCATCTTTGATGCATCTATGATGCATCAATGATCCATCCTTTGATGCATCTATGATTCATCTATTATGCATCAATGATCCATCTTTGATGCATCATAGATGAATCATAGATGCATCATAGATGCATCATAGATGAATCATAGATGCATCATAGATGCATCAAAGGATGGATCATTGATGCATCATAGATGCATCAAAGATGGATCATTGATGCATCATAGATGCATCAAAGATGGATCATTGATGCATCATAGATGAATCATAGATGCATCATAGATGCATGAAAGATGGATCATTGATGCATCATAGATGCATCAAAGATGGATCATTGATGCATCATAGATGAATCATAGATGCATCAAAGGATGGATCATTGATGCATCATAGATGGATCATTGATGCATCATAGATGCATCATAGATGGATCATAGATGCATCATAGATGCATCATAGATTCATCATAGATACATCATAGATGCTTCATAGATGGAACATAGATGCGTCATAGATGGAATGCATCATAGATGGAACATAGATGCATCATAGATGGAACATAGATGCATCATAGATGGATCATTGATCCATCATAGATGAATCATAGATGCATCATAGATGGATCATTGATGCATCATAGATGAATCATAGATGCATCATAGATGCATCAAAGATGGATCATTGATGCATCATAGATGCATCAAAGATGGATCATTGATGCATCATAGATGAATCATAGATGCATCATAGATGCATCAAAGATGGATCATTGATGCATCATAGATGCATCAAAGATGGATCATTGATGCATCATAGATGAATCATAGATGCATCATAGATGCATCAAAGATGGATCATTGATGCATCATAGATGAATCATTGATGGATCATAGATGAATCATAGATGCATCATAGATGGAACGTAGATGCATCATAGCATCAATGATCCATCTTTGATGCATCTATGATGCATCTATGATTCATCTATGATGCATCAATGATCCATCTTTGATGCATCTATGATGCATCAATGATCCATCTTTGATGCATCTATGATCCATCTTTGATGCATCTATGATGCATCAATGATCCATCCTTTGATGCATCTATGATTCATCTATGATGCATCAATGATCCATCTTTGATGCATCTATGATGCATCAATTTTCCATCTTTGATGCATCTATGATGCATCTATGATTCATCTATGATGCATCAATGATCCATCTTTGATGCATCTGATATGCATCAATGATTCATCTATGATGCATCAATGATCCATCCTTTGATGCATCTATGATGCATCTATGATTCATCTATGATGCATCAATGATCCATCTTTGATGCATCTATGATGCATCAATGATCCATCTTTGATGCATCTATGATGCATCTATGATTCATCTATGATGCATCAATGATCCATCTTTGATGCATCTATGATGCATCAATGATCCATCTTTGATGCATCTATGATGCATCTATGATTCATCTATGATGCATCAATGATTCATCTTTGATGCATCAATGATCCATCTTTGATGCATCTATGATGCATCAATGATCCATCTATGATGCATCAATGATCCATCTTTGATGCATCTATGATTCATCTATGATGCATCAATGATCCATCTTTGATGCATCTATGATGCATCAATGATCCATCTTTGATGCATCTATGATGCATCTATGATTCATCTATGATGCATCAATGATCCATCTATGATGCATCTATGTTCCATCTATGATGCATCTATGTTCCATCTATGATGCATTCCATCTATGACGCATCTATGTTCCATCTATGAAGCATCTATGATGTATCTATGATGAATCTATGATGCATCTATGATGCATCTATGATCCATCTATGACGCATCTATGTTGCATCTATGATGCATCTGTGATCCATCTATGATGCATCTATGATCCATCTATGATCCTACCTATGATCAATCTACAATCTATGATACATCTATGATGCATCTATGTTCCATTTTTGATGCATCTATGCACTATCTATGATGCATCTATGCACCATCTATGATGCATCATAGATTCATCATAGATACATCATAGATGCATCATAGATGGAACATAGATGGATCATAGATGGATTATAGATGCGTCATAGATGGAACATAGATGCATCATAGATGGATCATAGATGCGTCATAGATGGATCATAGATGCATCATAGATGAATCATTGATGGATCTATGATGCATCAATGATCCATCCTTTGATGCATCTATGATGCATCTATGATTCATCTATGATGCATCAATGATCCATCTTTGATGCATCTATGATGCATCAATGATCCATCTTTGATGCATCATCTTTGATGCATCTATGATGCATCAATGATCCATCTTTGATGCATCTATGATGCATCAATGATCCATCTTTGATGCATCTATGATGCATCTATGATTCATCTATGATGCATCAATGATCCATCTTTGATGCATCTATGATGCATCAATGATCCATCTTTGATGCATCTATGATGCATCTATGATTCATCTATGATGCATCAATGATTCATCTTTGATGCATCTATGATGCATCAATGATCCATCCTTTGATGCATCTATGATGCATCTATGATTCATCTATGATGCATCAATGATCCATCTTTGATGCATCTATGATGCATCAATGATGCATCAATGATCCATCTTTGATGCATCTATGATGCATCAATGATCCATCTTTGATGCATCTATGATGCATCAATGATCCATCCTTTGATGCATCTATGATCCATCTTTGATGCATCTATGATGCATCTATGATTCATCTATGATGCATCAATGATCCATCTTTGATGCATCTATGATGCATCAATGATCCATCCTTTGATGCATCTATGATGCATCATAGATGCATCAATGATCCATCTTTGATGCATTTATGATGCATCAATGATCCATCTTTGATGCATCTACGTTCCATCTATGATGCATCTATGATCCATCTATGATGCATCTATGATGTATCTATGATGAATCTATGATGCATCATAGATGGTGCATAGATGCATCATAGATAGTGCATAGATGCATCAAAAATGGAACATAGATGCATCATAGATGTATCATAGATTGTAGATTGATCATAGGTAGGATCATAGATGGATCATAGATGCATCATAGATGGATCACAGATGCATCATAGATGCAACATAGATGCATCATAGATGGATCATAGATGCATCATAGATGCATCATAGATTCATCATAGATACATCATAGATGCTTCATAGATGGAACATAGATGCGTCATAGATGGAATGCATCATAGATGGAACATAGATGCATCATAGATGGAACATAGATGCATCATAGATGGATCATTGATGCATCATAGATGAATCATAGATGCATCATAGATGCATCAAAGATGGATCATTGATGCATCAAAGATGGATCATTGATGCATCATAGATGCATCAAAGATGGATCATTGATGCATCATAGATGAATCATAGATGCATCATAGATGAATCATAGATGCATCAAAGATGGATCATTGATGCATCATAGATGCATCAAAGATGGATCATTGATGCATCAAAGATGGATCATTGATGCATCATAGATGGATCATTGATGCATCATAGATGAATCATAGATGCATCATAGATGCATCAAAGGATGGATCATTGATGCATCATAGATGCATCAAAGATAAATCATTGATGCATCATAGATGAATCATAGATGCATCATAGATGCATCAAAGATGGATCATTGATGCATCATAGATGCGTCAAAGATGGATCATTGATGCATCATAGATGAATCATAGATGCATCATAGATGCATCAAAGATGGATCATTGATGCATCATAGATGCATCAAAGATGGATCATTGATGCATCATAGATGAATCATAGATGCATCATAGATGCATCAAAGGATGGATCATTGATGCATCATAGATGCATCAAAGATGGATCATTGATGCATCATAGATGAATCATTGATGCATCATAGATGCATCAAAGATGGATCATTGATGCATCATAGATGAATCATAGATGCATCATAGATGCATCAAAGATGGATCATTGATGCATCATAGATGCATCAAAGATGGATCACAGATGCATCATAGATGGATCATAGATGCATCATAGATGCATCATAGATTCATCATAGATACATCATAGATGCTTCATAGATGGAACATAGATGCGTCATAGATGGAATGCATCATAGATGGAACATAGATGCATCATAGATGGAACATAGATGCATCATAGATGGATCATTGATCCATCATAGATGAATCATAGATGCATCATAGATGGATCATTGATGCATCATAGATGAATCATAGATGCATCATAGATGCATCAAAGATGGATCATTGATGCATCATAGATGCATCAAAGATGGATCATTGATGCATCATAGATGAATCATAGATGCATCATAGATGCATCAAAGGATGGATCATTGATGCATCATAGATGCATCAAAGATGGATCATTGATGCATCATAGATGAATCATAGATGCATCATAGATGCATCAAAGATGGATCATTGATGCATCATAGATGAATCATAGATGCATCAAAGATGGATCATTGATGCATCATAGATGAATCATTGATGGATCATAGATGAATCATAGATGCATCATAGATGGAACGTAGATGCATCATAGCATCAATGATCCATCTTTGATGCATCTATGATTCATCTATGATGCATCAATGATCCATCTTTGATGCATCTATGATGCATCAATGATCCATCTTTGATGCATCTATGATCCATCTTTGATGCATCTATGATGCATCAATGATCCATCCTTTGATGCATCTATGATTCATCTATTATGCATCAATGATCATAGATGCATCAAAAATGGAACATAGATGCATCATAGATGTATCAAAGATAGATGCATCTATGATTCATCTATGATGCATCAATGATCCATCTTTGATGCATCTATGATGCATCAATGATCCATCTTTGATGCATCTATGATCCATCTTTGATGCATCTATGATGCATCAATGATCCATCCTTTGATGCATCTTTGATGCATCTATGATGCATCAATGATCCATCCTTTGATGCATCTATGATTCATCTATGATGCATCAATGATCCATCTTTGATGCATCTATGATGCATCAATGATCCATCTTTGATGCATCTATGATGCATCTATGATTCATCTATGATGCATCAATGATCCATCTTTGATGCATCTATGATGCATCAATGATTCATCTATGATGCATCAATGATCCATCTTTTATGCATCTATGATGCATCAATGATCCATCCTTTGATGCATCTATGATGCATCTATGATTCATCTATGATGCATCAATGATCCATCTTTGATGCATCTATGATGCATCTATGATTCATCTATGATGCATCAATGATCCATCTATGATGCATCTATGTTCCATCTATGATGCATCTATGTTCCATCTATGATGCATTCCATCTATGACAAATCTATGTTCCATCTATGAAGCATCTATGATGTATCTATGATGCATCAATGATCCATCTATGATGCATCTATGTTCCATCTATGATGCATCTATGTTCCATCTATGATGCATTCCATCTATGACGCATCTATGTTCCATCTATGAAGCATCTATGATGTATCTATGATGAATCTATGATGCATCTATGATGCATCTATGATCCATCTATGATGCATCTATGTTGCATCTATGATGCATCTGTGATCCATCTATGATGCATCTATGATCCATCTATGATCCTACCTATGATCAATCTACAAT
The DNA here is from genome assembly GCF_028750875.1 of Macrosteles quadrilineatus. NCBI lineage: Eukaryota > Metazoa > Arthropoda > Insecta > Hemiptera > Cicadellidae > Macrosteles > Macrosteles quadrilineatus. The sequence continues at coordinate 121,880 of NW_026542706.1, forward strand.
CTATGATACATCTATGATGCATCTATGTTCCATTTTTGATGCATCTATGCACTATCTATGATGCATCTATGCACCATCTATGATGCATCATAGATGAATCATAGATGCATCATAGATGCATCAAAGATGGATCATTGATGCATCATAGATGCATCAAAGATGGATCATTGATGCATCATAGATGCATCAAAGATGGATCATTGATGCATCATAGATGAATCATTGATGCATCATAGATGCATCAAAGATGGATCATTGATGCATCATAGATGCATCAAAGATGGATCACAGATGCATCAAAGATGGATCATTGATGCATCATAGATGAATCATAGATGCATCATAGATGCGTCAAAGATGGATCATTGATGCATCATAGATGAATCATAGATGCATCATAGATGCATCAAAGATGGATCATTGATGCATCATAGATGCATCAAAGATGGATCATTGATGCATCATAGATGCATCAAAGGATGGATCATTGATGCATCATAGATGCATCAAAGATGGATCATTGATGCATCATAGATGAATCATTGATGCATCATAGATGCATCAAAGATGGATCATTGATGCATCATAGATGAATCATAGATGCATCATAGATGCATCAAAGATGGATCATTGATGCATCATAGATGCATCAAAGATGGATCACAGATGCATCATAGATGGATCATAGATGCATCATAGATGCATCATAGATTCATCATAGATACATCATAGATGCTTCATAGATGGAACATAGATGCGTCATAGATGGAATGCATCATAGATGGAACATAGATGCATCATAGATGGAACATAGATGCATCATAGATGGATCATTGATCCATCATAGATGAATCATAGATGCATCATAGATGGATCATTGATGCATCATAGATGAATCATTGATGCATCATAGATGCATCAAAGGATGGATCATTGATGCATCATAGATGCATCAAAGATTGATCATTGATGAATCATAGATGCATCATAGATGCATCAAAGATGGATCATTGATGCATCATAGATGCATCAAAGATGGATCATTGATGCATCATAGATGAATCATAGATGCATCATAGATGCATCAAAGATGGATCATTGATGCATCATAGATGAATCATTGATGGATCATAGATGAATTATAGATGCATCATAGATGGAACGTAGATGCATCATAGCATCAATGATCCATCTTTGATGCATCTATGATGCATCTATGATTCATCTATGATGCATCAATGATCCATCTTTGATGCATCTATGATCCATCTTTGATGCATCTATGATGCATCAATGATCCATCCTTTGATGCATCTATGATTCATCTATGATGCATCAATGATCCATCTTTAATGCATCTATGATGCATCAATGATCCATCTTTGATGCATCTATGATGCATCTATGATTCATCTATGATGCATCAATGATCCATCTTTGATTCATCTATGATGCATCAATTATTCATCTATGATGCATCAATGATCCATCTTTGATGCATCTATGATGCATCAATGATCCATCCTTTGATGCATCTATGATGCATCTATGATGCATCTATGATTCATCTATGATGCATCACTGATCCATCTTTGATGCATCTATGATGCATCAAAGATGGATCATTGATGCATAATAGATGAATCATAGATGCATCAAAGGATGGATCATTGATGCATCATAGATGCATCAAAGATGGATCATAGATGCATCAAAGATGGATCATTGATGCATCATAGATGCATCAAAGATGGATCATTGATGCATCATAGATGAATCATAGATGCATCATAGATGCATCAAAGATGGATCATTGATGCTATGATGCATCTACGTTCCATCTATGATGCATCTATGATTCATCTATGATCCATCAATGATTCATCTATGATGCATCAATGATCCATCTTTGATGCATCTATGATGCATCTATGATTTATCTATGATGCATCAATGATCCATCTCTGATGCATCTATGATGCATCAATGATCCATCTTTGATGCATCTATGATGCATCTATGATTCATCTATGATGCATCAATGATTCATCTATGATGCATCAATGATCCATCTTTGATGCATCTATGATGCATCAATGATCCATCTTTGATGCATCTATGATGCATCTATGATTCATCTATGATGCATCAATGATCCATCTATGATGCATCTATGATTCATCTATGATGGATCAATGATCCATCTATGATGCATCTATGTTCCATCTATGATGCATCTATGTTCCATCTATGATGCATTCCATCTATGACGCATCTATGTTCCATCTATGAAGCATCTATGATGTATCTATGATGAATCTATGATGCATCTATGATGCATCTATGATCCATCTATGATGCATCTGTGATCCATCTTTGATGCATCTATGATGCATCAATGATCCATCTTTGATGCATCTATGATTCATCTATGATGCATCAATGATCCATCTTTGATGCATCTATGATGCATCAATGATCCATCTTTGATGCATCTATGATGCATCTATGATTTATCTATGATGCATCTTTGATTCATCTATGATGCATCTGTGATCCATCTTTGATGCATCTATGATGCATCAATGATCCATCTTTGATGCATCTATGATGCATCTATGATTCATCTATGATGCATCAATGATCCATCTTTGATGCATCTATGATGCATCAATGATCCATCTTTGATGCATCATCTTTGATGCATATATGATGCATCAATGATCCATCTTTGATGCATCTATGATGCATCAATGATCCATCTTTGATGCATCTATGATGCATCAATGATCCATCCTTTGATGCATCTATGATCCATCTATGATTCATCTATGATGCATCAATGATCCATCTTTGATGCATCTATGATGCATCAATGATCCATCTTTGATGCATCTATGATGCATCAATGATCCATCTTTGATGCATCTATGATGCATCTATGATTAATCTATGATGCATCAATGATCCATCTTTGATGCATCTATGATGCATCTATGATTCATCTATGATGCATCAATGATTCATCTTTGATGCATCTATGATGCATCAATGATCCATCCTTTGATAGATCTATGATGCATCTATGATTCATCTATGATTCATCTATGATGCATCAATGATCCATCTTTGATGCATCTATGATGCATCAATGATCCATCTTTGATGCATCAATGATCCATCTTTGATGCATCTATGATGCATCAATGATCCATCTTTGATGCATCTATGATTCATCTATGATGCATCAATGATCCATCTTTGATGCATCTATGATGCATCAATGATCCATCTTTGATGCATCTATGATGCATCTATGATTCATCTATGATGCATCAATGATCCATCTATGATGCATCTATGTTCCATCTATGATGCATCTATGTTCCATCTATGATGCATTCCATCTATGACGCATCTATGTTCCATCTATGAAGCATCTATGATGTATCTATGATGAATCTATGATGCATCTATGATGCATCTATGATCCATCTATGATGCATCTATGTTGCATCTATGATGCATCTGTGATTTATCTATGATGCATCTATGATCCATCTATGATCCTACCTATGATCAATCTACAATCTATGATACATCTATGATGCATCTATGTTCCATTTTTGATGCATCTATGCACTATCTATGATGCATCTATGCACCATCTATGATGCATCATAGATTCATCATAGATACATCATAGATGGAACATAGATGGATCATAGATGGATTATAGATGCGTCATAGATGGAACATAGATGCATCATAGATGGATCATAGATGCGTCATAGATGGATCATAGATGCATCATAGATGAATCATTGATGGATCTATGATGCATCAATGATCCATCCTTTGATGCATCTATGATGCATCTATGATTCATCTATGATGCATCAATGATCCATCTTTGATGCATCTATGATGCATCAATGATCCATCTTTGATGCATCTATGATGCATCTATGATTCATCTATGATGCATCAATGATCCATCTTTGATGCATCTATGATGCATCAATGATCCATCTTTGATGCATCTATGATGCATCTATGATTCATCTATGATGCATCAATGATTGATGCATCAATGATCCATCCTGTGATGCATCTATGATGCATCTATGATTCATCTATGATGCATCAATGATCCATCTTTGATGCATCTATGATGCATCAATGATGCATCAATGATCCATCTTTGATGCATCTATGATGCATCAATGATCCATCTTTGATGCATCTATGATGCATCAATGATCCATCTTTGATGCATCTATGATGCATCAATGATCCATCCTTTGATGCATCTATGATCCATCTTTGATGCATCTATGATGCATCTATGATTCATCTATGATGCATCTATGATTCATCTATGATGCATCAATGATCCATCTTTGATGCATTTATGATGCATCAATGATCCATCTTTGATGCATCTACGTTCCATCTATGATGCATCTACGTTCCATCTATGATGCATCTATGATTCATCTATGATCCATCAATGATTCATCTATGATGCATCTATGATCCATCTATGACGCATCTATGATCCATCTATGATGCATCTATGTTCCATCTATGACGCATCTATGATCCATCTATGATCCATCTATGATCCATCTTTGATGCATCTTTGATGCATCAATGATCCATCCTTTGATGCATCAATGATTCATCTATGATGCATCAATGATCCAGCTTTGATGCATCTATGATGCATCAATGATCCATCTTTGATGCATCTATGATGCATCTATGATTCATCTATGATGCATCAATGATCCATCTTTAATGCATCTATGATGCATCAATGATCCATCTTTGATGCATCTATGATGCATCTATGATTCATCTATGATGCATCAATGATTCATCTTTGATGCATCTATGATGCATCAATGATCCATCCTTTGATGCATCTATGATGCATCTATGATTCATCTATGATGCATCAATGATCCATCTTTGATGCATCTATGATGCATCAATGATGCATCAATGATCCATCTTTGATGCATCTATGATGCATCAATGATCCATCTTTGATGCATCTATGATGCATCAATGATCCATCTTTGATGCATCTATGATGCATCAATGATCCATCCTTTGATGCATCTATGATCCATCTTTGATGCATCTATGATGCATCTATGATTCATCTATGATGCATCAATGATCCATCTTTGATGCATCTATGATGCATCAATGATCCATCCTTTGATGCATCTATGATGCATCATAGATGCATCAATGATCCATCTTTGATGCATTTATGATGCATCAATGATCCATCTTTGATGCATCTACGTTCCATCTATGATGCATCTACGTTCCATCTATGATGCATCTATGATTCATCTATGATCCATCAATGATTCATCTATGATGCATCTATGATCCATCTATGACGCATCTATGATCCATCTATGATGCATCTATGTTCCATCTATGACGCATCTATGATCCATCTATGATCCATCTATGTTCCATCTATGATGCATCTATGATGTATCTATGATGAATCTATGATGCATCATAGATGGTGCATAGATGCATCATAGATAGTGCATAGATGCATCAAAAATGGAACATAGATGCATCATAGATGTATCATAGATTGTAGATTGATCATAGGTAGGATCATAGATGGATCATAGATGCATCATAGATGGATCACAGATGCATCATAGATGCAACATAGATGCATCATAGATGGATCATAGATGCATCATAGATGCATCATAGATTCATCATAGATACATCATAGATGCGTCATAGATGGAATGCATCATAGATGGAACATAGATGCATCATAGATGGAACATAGATGCATCATAGATGGATCATTGATGCATCATAGATGAATCATAGATGCATCATAGATGCATCAAAAATGGATCATTGATGCATCATAGATGCATCAAAGATGGATCATTGATGCATCATAGATGAATCATAGATGCATCATAGATGAATCATAGATGCATCAAAGATGGATCATTGATGCATCATAGATGCATCAAAGATGGATCATTGATGCATCAAAGATGGATCATTGATGCATCATAGATGCATCAAAGATGGATCATTGATGCATCATAGATGAATCATAGATGCATCATAGATGCATCAAAGGATGGATCATTGATGCATCATAGATGCATCAAAGATAAATCATTGATGCATCATAGATGAATCATAGATGCATCATAGATGCATCAAAGATGGATCATTGATGCATCATAGATGCGTCAAAGATGGATCATTGATGCATCATAGATGAATCATAGATGCATCATAGATGCATCAAAGATGGATCATTGATGCATCATAGATGCATCAAAGATGGATCATTGATGCATCATAGATGCATCAAAGGATGGATCATTGATGCATCATAGATGCATCAAAGATGGATCATTGATGCATCATAGATGAATCATTGATGCATCATAGATGCATCAAAGATGGATCATTGATGCATCATAGATGAATCATAGATGCATCATAGATGCATCAAAGATGGATCATTGATGCATCATAGATGCATCAAAGATGGATCACAGATGCAACATAGATGGATCATAGATGCATCATAGATGCATCATATATTCATCATAGATACATCATAGATGCTTCATAGATGGAACATAGATGCGTCATAGATGGAATGCATCATAGATGGAACATAGATGCATCATAGATGGAACATAGATGCATCATAGATGGATCATTGATCCATCATAGATGAATCATAGATGCATCATAGATGGATCATTGATGCATCATAGATGAATCATAGATGCATCATAGATGCATCAAAGATGGATCATTGATGCATCATAGATGCATCAAAGATGGATCATTGATGCATCATAGATAAATCATAGATGGATCACAGATGCATCAAAGGATGGATCATTGATGCATCATAGATGAATCATAGATGCATCATAGATGCACCAAAGATGGATCATTGATGCATCATAGATGCATCAAAGATGGATCATTGATGCATCATAGATGAATCATAGATGCATCATAGATGCATCAAAGATGGATCATTGATGCATCATAGATGAATCATTGATGGATCATAGATGAATCATAGATGCATCATAGATGGAACGTAGATGCATCATAGCATCAATGATCCATCTTTGATGCATCTATGATGCATCTATGATTCATCTATGATGCATCAATGATCCATCTTTGATGCATCTATGATGCATCAATGATCCATCTTTGATGCATCTATGATCCATCTTTGATGCATCTATGATGCATCAATGATCCATCCTTTGATGCATCTATGATTCATCTATTATGCATCAATGATCCATCTTTGATGCATCATAGATGAATCATAGATGCATCATAGATGCATCATAGATGAATCATAGATGCATCATAGATGCATCAAAGGATGGATCATTGATGCATCATAGATGCATCAAAGATGGATCATTGATGCATCATAGATGCATCAAAGATGGATCATTGATGCATCATAGATGAATCATAGATGCATCATAGATGCATGAAAGATGGATCATTGATGCATCATAGATGCATCAAAGATGGATCATTGATGCATCATAGATGAATCATAGATGCATCAAAGGATGGATCATTGATGCATCATAGATGCATCAAAGATGGATCATAGATGCATCAAAGATGGATCATTGATGCATCATAGATGCATCAAAGATGGATCATTGATGCATCATAGATGAATCATAGATGCATCATAGATGCATCAAAGATGGATCATTGATGCTATGATGCATCTAAGTTCCTTCTATGATGCATCTATGATTCATCTATGATCCATCAATGATTCATCTATGATGCATCAATGATCCATCATTGATGCATCTATGATGCATCTATGATTCATCTATGATGCATCAATGATCCATCTTTGATGCATCTATGATGCATCTATGATTCATCTATGATGCATCAATGATCCATCTTTGATGCATCTATGATGCATCAATGATCCATCCTTTGATGCATCTATGATGCATCTATGATTCATCTATGATGCATCAATGATCCATCTTTGATGCATCTATGATGCATCAATGATCCATCTTTGATACATCTATGATGCATCTATGATTCATCTATGATGCATCAATGATCCATCTATGATGCATCTATGATTCATCTATGATGCATCAATGATCCATCTATGATGCATCTATGATTCATCTATGATGGATCAATGATCCATCAATGATGCATCTATGTTCCATCTATGATGCATCTATGTTCCATCTATGATGCATTCCATCTATGACGCCTCTATGTTCCATCTATGAAGCATCTATGATGTATCTATGATGAATCTATGATGCATCTATGATGCATCTATGATCCATCTATGATGCATCTGTGATCCATCTTTGATGCATCTATGATGCATCAATGATCCATCTTTGATGCATCTATGATGCATCTATGATTCATCTATGATGCATCAATGATCCATCTTTGATGCATCTATGATGCATCAATGATCCATCTTTGATGCATCTATGATCCATCTTTGATGCATCTATGATGCATCAATGATCCATCTTTGATGCATCTATGATGCATCTATGATTTATCTATGATGCATCTTTGATTCATCTATGATGCATCTGTGATCCATCTTTGATGCATCTATGATGCATCAATGAGCCATCTTTGATGCATCTATGATGCATCTATGATTCATCTATGATGCATCAATGATCCATCTTTGATGCAGATGCATCAATGATTCATCTATGATGCATCAATGATCCATCTTTGATGCATCTATGATGCATCAATGATCCATCCTTTGATGCATCTATGATGCATCTATGATTCATCTATGATGCATCAATGATCCATCTTTGATGCATCTATGATGCATCAATGATCCATCTTTGATGCATCTATGATGCATCTATGATTCATCTATGATGCATCAATGATCCATCTTTGATGCATCTATGATGCATCAATGATCCATCTTTGATGCATCTATGATTCATCTATGTTGCATCAATGATTCATCTTTGATGCATCTATGATGCATCAATGATCCATCCTTTGATGCATCTATGATGCATCTATGATTCATCTATGATGCATCAATGATCCATCTTTGATGCATCTATGATGCATCAATGATCCATCTTTGATGCATCAATGATCCATCTTTGATGCATCAATGATCCATCTTTGATGCATCTATGATGCATCAATGATCCATCTTTGATGCATCTATGATTCATCTATGATGCATCTATGTTCCATCTATGATGCATCTATGTTCCATCTATGATGCATTCCATCTATGACGAATCTATGTTCCATCTATGAAGCATCTATGATGTATCTATGATGAATCTATGATGCATCTATGATGCATCTATGATCCATCTATGATGCATCTATGTTGCATCTATGATGCATCTGTGATCCATCTATGATGCATCTATGATCCATCTATGATCCTACCTATGATCAATCTACAATCTATGATACATCTATGATGCATCTATGTTCCATTTTTGATGCATCTATGATACATCTATGATGCATCTATGTTCCATTTTTGATGCATCTATGCACTATCTATGATGCATCTATGCACCATCTATGATGCATCATAGATTCATCATAGATACATCATAGATGCATCATAGATGGAACATAGATGGATCATAGATGAATCAAAGATGCATCATAGATAAATCATAGATGCATCATAGATGCATCAAAGATGGATCATTGATGCATCATAGATGAATCATAGATGCATCATAGATGCATCAAAGATGGATCATTTATGCATCATAGATGCATCAAAGATGGATCACAGATGCATCATAGATGAATCAAAGATGCATCATAAATAAATCATAGATGCATCATAGATGCATCAAAGATGGATCATTGATGCATCATAGATGCATCAAAGATGGATCATTGATGCATCATAGATGAATCATAGATGCATCATAGATGCATCAAAGATGGATCATTGATGCATCATAGATGCATCAAAGATGGATCACAGATGCATCATAGATGGATCATAGATGCATCATAGATGCATCATAGATTCATCATAGATACATCATAGATGCTTCATAGATGGAACATTGATGCGTCATAGATGGAATGCATCATAGATGGAACATAGATGCATCATAGATGGAACATAGATGCATCATAGATGGATCATTGATCCATCATAGATGAATCATAGATGCATCATAGATGGATCATTGATGCATCATAGATGAATCATAGATGCATCATAGATGCATCAAAGATGGATCATTGATGCATCATAGATGCATCAAAGATGGATCATTGATGCATCATAGATGAATCATAGATGCATCATAGATGCATCAAAGATGGATCATTGATGCATCATAGATGCATCAAAGATGGATCATTGATGCATCATAGATGAATCATAGATGCATCATAGATGCATCAAAGATGGATCATTGATGCATCATAGATGCATCAAAGATGGATCATTGATGCATCATAGATGAATCATAGATGCATCATAGATGCATCAAAGATGGATCATTGATGCATCATAGATGAATCATTGATGGATCATAGATGAATCATAGATGCATCATAGATGGAACGTAGATGCATCATAGCATCAATGATCCATCTTTGATGCATCTATGATGCATCTATGATTCATCTATGATGCATCAATGATCCATCTTTGATGCATCTATGATGCATCAATGATCCATCTTTGATGCATCTATGATCCATCTTTGATGCATCTATGATGCATCAATGATCCATCCTTTGATGCATCTATGATTCATCTATGATGCATCAATGATCCATCTTTGATGCATCTATGATGCATCAATTTTCCATCTTTGATGCATCTATGATGCATCTATGATTCATCTATGATGCATCAATGATCCATCTTTGATGCATCTGATATGCATCAATGATTCATCTATGATGCATCAATGATCCATCCTTTGATGCATCTATGATGCATCTATGATTCATCTATGATGCATCAATGATCCATCATTGATGCATCTATGATGCATCAATGATCCATCTATAGATGCATCAATGATCCATCTTTGATGCATCTATGATGCATCTATGATTCATCTATGATGCATCAATGATCCATCTTTGATGCATCTATGATGCATCAATGATCCATCTTTGATGCATCTATGATGCATCTATAATTCATCTATGATGCATCAATGATTCATCTTTGATGCATCTATGATGCATCAATGATCCATCCTTTGATGCATCTATGATGCATCTATGATTCATCTATGATGCATCAATGATCCATCTTTGATGCATCTATGATGCATCAATGATCCATCTTTGATGCATCAATGATCCATCTTTGATGCATCTATGATGCATCAATGATCCATCTTTGATGCATCTATGATTCATCTATGATGCATCAATGATCCATCTTTGATGCATCTATGATGCATCAATGATCCATCTTTGATGCATCTATGATGCATCTATGATTCATCTATGATGCATCAATGATCCATCTATGATGCATCTATGTTCCATCTATGATGCATCTATGTTCCATCTATGATGCATTCCATCTATGACGCATCTATGTTCCATCTATGAAGCATCTATGATGTATCTATGATGAATCTATGATGCATCTATGATGCATCTATGATCCATCTATGATGCATCTATGTTGCATCTATGATGCATCTGTGATCCATCTATGATGCATCTATGATCCATCTATGATCCTACCTATGATCAATCTACAATCTATGATACATCTATGATGCATCTATGTTCCATTTTTGATGCATCTATGCACTATCTATGATGCATCTATGCACCATCTATGATGCATCATAGATTCATCATAGATACATCATAGATGCATCATAGATGGAACATAGATGGATCATAGATGGATTATAGATGCGTCATAGATGGAACATAGATGCATCATAGATGGATCATAGATGCGTCATAGATGGATCATAGATGCATCATAGATGAATCATTGATTGATCTATGATGCATCAATGATCCATCCTTTGATGCATCTATGATGCATCTATGATTCATCTATGATGCATCAATGATCCATCTTTGATGCATCTATGATGCATCAATGATCCATCTTTGATGCATCATCTTTGATGCATCTATGATGCATCAATGATCCATCTTTGATGCATCTATGATGCATCAATGATCCATCTTTGATGCATCTATGATGCATCAATGATCCATCTTTGATGCATCTATGATGCATCAATGATCCATCTTTGATGCATCTATGATGCATCTATGATTCATCTATGATGCATCAATTATTCCATCTTTGATGCATCTATGATGCATCAATGATCCATCTTTGATGCATCTATGATGCATCTATGATTCATCTATGATGCATCAATGATTCATCTTTGATGCATCATAGATGCATCAATGATCCATCCTTTGATGCATCTATGATGCATCTATGATTCATCTATGATGCATCAATGATCCATCTTTGATGCATCTATGATGCATCAATGATGCATCAATGATCCATCTTTGATGCATCTATGATGCATCAATGATCCATCTTTGATGCATCTATGATGCATCAATGATCCATCCTTTGATGCATCTATGATCCATCTTTGATGCATCTATGATGCATCTATGATTCATCTATGATGCATCAATGATCCATCTTTGATGCATCTATGATGCATCAATGATCCATCCTTTGATGCATCTATGATTCATCTATGATGCATCAATGATCCATCTTTGATGCAGATGCATCAATGATTCATCTATGATGCATCAATGATCCATCTTTGATGCATCTATGATGCATCAATGATCCATCCTTTGAGGCATCTATGATGCATCTATGATTCATCTATGATGCATCAATGATCCATCTTTGATGCATCTATGATGCATCAATGATCCATCTTTGATGCATCTATGATGCATCTATGATTCATCTATGATGCATCAATGATCCATCTTTGATGCATCTATGATGCATCAATGATCCATCTTTGATGCATCTATGATGCATCTATGATTCATCTATGTTGCATCAATGATTCATCTTTGATGCATCTATGATGCATCAATGATCCATCCTTTGATGCATCTATGATGCATCTATGATTCATCTATGATGCATCAATGATCCATCTTTGATGCATCTATGATGCATCAATGATCCATCTTTGATGCATCAATGATCCATCTTTGATGCATCTATGATGCATCAATGATGCATCTATGATGCATCAATGATCCATCTTTGATGCATCTATGATTCATCTATGATGCATCAATGATCCATCTTTGATGCATCTATGATGCATCTATGATTCATCTATGATGCATCAATGATCCATCTATGATGCATCTATGTTCCATCTATGATGCATCTATGTTCCATCTATGATGCATTCCATCTATGACTAATCTATGTTCCATCTATGAAGCATCTATGATGTATCTATGATGAATCTATGATGCATCTATGATGCATCTATGATCCATCTATGATGCATCTATGTTGCATCTATGATGCATCTGTGATCCATCTATGATGCATCTATGATCCATCTATGATCCCACCTATGATCAATCTACAATCTATGAAACATCTATGATGCATCTATGTTCCTTTTTTGATGCATCTATGCACTATCTATGATGCATCTATGCACCATCTATGATGCATCATAGATTCATCATAGATACATCATAGATGCATCATAGATGAATCAAAGATGCATCATAGATAAATCATAGATGCATCATAGATGGATCACAGATGCATCATAGATGAATCAAAGATGCATCATAGATAAATCATAGATGCATCATAGATGCATCAAAGATGGATCATTGATGCATCATAGATGCATCAAAGATGGATCATTGATGCATCATAGATGAATCATAGATGCATCATAGATGCATCAAAGATGGATCATTGATGCATCATAGATGCATCAAAGATGGATCACAGATGCATCATAGATGAATCAAAGATGCATCATAGATAAATCATAGATGCATCATAGATGCATCAAAGATGGATCATTGATGCATCATAGATGCATCAAAGATGGATCATTGATGCATCATAGATGAATCATAGATGCATCATAGATGCATCAAAGATGGATCATTGATGCATCATAGATGCATCAAAGATGGATCACAGATGCATCATAGATGGATCATAGATGCATCATAGATGCATCATAGATTCATCATAGATACATCATAGATGCTTCATAGATGGAACATAGATGCGTCATAGATGGAATGCATCATAGATGGAACATAGATGCATCATAGATGGAACATAGATGCATCATAGATGGATCATTGATCCATCATAGATGAATCATAGATGCATCATAGATGGATCATTGATGCATCATAGATGAATCATAGATGCATCATAGATGCATCAAAGATGGATCATTGATGCATCATAGATGCATCAAAGATGGATCATTGATGCATCATAGATGAATCATAGATGCATCATAGATGCATCAAAGATGGATCATTGATGCATCATAGATGCATCAAAGATGGATCATTGATGCATCATAGATGAATCATAGATGCATCATAGATGCATCAAAGATGGATCATTGATGCATCATAGATGAATCATTGATGGATCATAGATGAATCATAGATGCATCATAGATGGAACGTAGATGCATCATAGCATCAATGATCCATCTTTGATGCATCTATGATGCATCTATGATTCATCTATGATGCATCAATGATCCATCTTTGATGCATCTATGATGCATCAATGATCCATCTTTGATGCATCTATGATCCATCTTTGATGCATCTATGATGCATCAATGATCCATCCTTTGATGCATCTATGATTCATCTATGATGCATCAATGATCCATCTTTGATGCATCTATGATGCATCAATTTTCCATCTTTGATGCATCTATGATGCATCTATGATTCATCTATGATGCATCAATGATCCATCTTTGATGCATCTGATATGCATCAATGATTCATCTATGATGCATCAATGATCCATCCTTTGATGCATCTATGATGCATCTATGATTCATCTATGATGCATCAATGATCCATCTTTGATGCATCTATGATGCATCAATGATCCATCTTTGATGCATCTATGATGCATCTATGATTCATCTATGATGCATCAATGATCCATCTTTGATGCATCTATGATGCATCAATGATCCATCTTTGATGCATCTATGATGCATCTATGATTCATCTATGATGCATCAATGATTCATCTTTGATGCATCAATGATCCATCTTTGATGCATCTATGATGCATCAATGATCCATCTATGATGCATCAATGATCCATCTTTGATGCATCTATGATTCATCTATGATGCATCAATGATCCATCTTTGATGCATCTATGATGCATCAATGATCCATCTTTGATGCATCTATGATGCATCTATGATTCATCTATGATGCATCAATGATCCATCTATGATGCATCTATGTTCCATCTATGATGCATCTATGTTCCATCTATGATGCATTCCATCTATGACGCATCTATGTTCCATCTATGAAGCATCTATGATGTATCTATGATGAATCTATGATGCATCTATGATGCATCTATGATCCATCTATGATGCATCTATGTTGCATCTATGATGCATCTGTGATCCATCTATGATGCATCTATGATCCATCTATGATCCTACCTATGATCAATCTACAATCTATGATACATCTATGATGCATCTATGTTCCATTTTTGATGCATCTATGCACTATCTATGATGCATCTATGCACCATCTATGATGCATCATAGATTCATCATAGATACATCATAGATGCATCATAGATGGAACATAGATGGATCATAGATGGATTATAGATGCGTCATAGATGGAACATAGATGCATCATAGATGGATCATAGATGCGTCATAGATGGATCATAGATGCATCATAGATGAATCATTGATGGATCTATGATGCATCAATGATCCATCCTTTGATGCATCTATGATGCATCTATGATTCATCTATGATGCATCAATGATCCATCTTTGATGCATCTATGATGCATCAATGATCCATCTTTGATGCATCATCTTTGATGCATCTATGATGCATCAATGATCCATCTTTGATGCATCTATGATGCATCAATGATCCATCTTTGATGCATCTATGATGCATCTATGATTCATCTATGATGCATCAATGATCCATCTTTGATGCATCTATGATGCATCAATGATCCATCTTTGATGCATCTATGATGCATCTATGATTCATCTATGATGCATCAATGATTCATCTTTGATGCATCTATGATGCATCAATGATCCATCCTTTGATGCATCTATGATGCATCTATGATTCATCTATGATGCATCAATGATCCATCTTTGATGCATCTATGATGCATCAATGATGCATCAATGATCCATCTTTGATGCATCTATGATGCATCAATGATCCATCTTTGATGCATCTATGATGCATCAATGATCCATCCTTTGATGCATCTATGATCCATCTTTGATGCATCTATGATGCATCTATGATTCATCTATGATGCATCAATGATCCATCTTTGATGCATCTATGATGCATCAATGATCCATCCTTTGATGCATCTATGATGCATCATAGATGCATCAATGATCCATCTTTGATGCATCTACGTTCCATCAATGATCCATCTTTGATGCATCTACGTTCCATCTATGATGCATCTACGTTCCATCTATGATGCATCTATGATTCATCTATGATCCATCAATGATTCATCTATGATGCATCTATGATCCATCTATGATGCATCTATGTTCCATCTATGACGCATCTATGATCCATCTATGATCCATCTATGATGCATCTATGATGTATCTATGATGAATCTATGATGCATCATAGATGGTGCATAGATGCATCATAGATAGTGCATAGATGCATCAAAAATGGAACATAGATGCATCATAGATGTATCATAGATTGTAGATTGATCATAGGTAGGATCATAGATGGATCATAGATGCATCATAGATGGATCACAGATGCATCATAGATGCAACATAGATGCATCATAGATGGATCATAGATGCATCATAGATGCATCATAGATTCATCATAGATACATCATAGATGCTTCATAGATGGAACATAGATGCGTCATAGATGGAATGCATCATAGATGGAACATAGATGCATCATAGATGGAACATAGATGCATCATAGATGGATCATTGATGCATCATAGATGAATCATAGATGCATCATAGATGCATCAAAGATGGATCATTGATGCATCAAAGATGGATCATTGATGCATCATAGATGCATCAAAGATGGATCATTGATGCATCATAGATGAATCATAGATGCATCATAGATGAATCATAGATGCATCAAAGATGGATCATTGATGCATCATAGATGCATCAAAGATGGATCATTGATGCATCAAAGATGGATCATTGATGCATCATAGATGGATCATTGATGCATCATAGATGAATCATAGATGCATCATAGATGCATCAAAGGATGGATCATTGATGCATCATAGATGCATCAAAGATAAATCATTGATGCATCATAGATGAATCATAGATGCATCATAGATGCATCAAAGATGGATCATTGATGCATCATAGATGCGTCAAAGATGGATCATTGATGCATCATAGATGAATCATAGATGCATCATAGATGCATCAAAGATGGATCATTGATGCATCATAGATGCATCAAAGATGGATCATTGATGCATCATAGATGAATCATAGATGCATCATAGATGCATCAAAGGATGGATCATTGATGCATCATAGATGCATCAAAGATGGATCATTGATGCATCATAGATGAATCATTGATGCATCATAGATGCATCAAAGATGGATCATTGATGCATCATAGATGAATCATAGATGCATCATAGATGCATCAAAGATGGATCATTGATGCATCAATGATCCATCTATGATGCATCTGTGATCCATCTTTGATGCATCTATGATGCATCAATGATCCATCTTTGATGCATCTATGATGCATCTATGATTCATCTATGATGCATCAATGATCCATCTTTGATGCATCTATGATGCATCAATGATTCATCTATGATGCATCAATGATCCATCTTTGATGCATCTATGATGCATCAATGATCCATCCTTTGATGCATCTATGATGCATCTATGATTCATCTATGATGCATCAATGATCCATCTTTGATGCATCTATGATGCATCAATGATCCATCTTTGATGCATCTATGATGCATCTATGATTCATCTATGATGCATCAATGATCCATCTTTGATGCATCTATGATGCATCAATGATCCATCTTTGATGCATCTATGATTCATCTATGTTGCATCAATGATTCATCTTTGATGCATCTATGATGCATCAATGATCCATCCTTTGATGCATCTATGATGCATCTATGATTCATCTATGATGCATCAATGATCCATCTTTGATGCATCTATGATGCATCAATGATCCATCTTTGATGCATCAATGATCCATCTTTGATGCATCAATGATCCATCTTTGATGCATCTATGATGCATCAATGATCCATCTTTGATGCATCTATGATTCATCTATGATGCATCTATGTTCCATCTATGATGCATCTATGTTCCATCTATGATGCATTCCATCTATGACGAATCTATGTTCCATCTATGAAGCATCTATGATGTATCTATGATGAATCTATGATGCATCTATGATGCATCTATGATCCATCTATGATGCATCTATGTTGCATCTATGATGCATCTGTGATCCATCTATGATGCATCTATGATCCATCTATGATCCTACCTATGATCAATCTACAATCTATGATACATCTATGATGCATCTATGTTCCATTTTTGATGCATCTATGATACATCTATGATGCATCTATGTTCCATTTTTGATGCATCTATGCACTATCTATGATGCATCTATGCACCATCTATGATGCATCATAGATTCATCATAGATACATCATAGATGCATCATAGATGGAACATAGATGGATCATAGATGAATCAAAGATGCATCATAGATAAATCATAGATGCATCATAGATGCATCAAAGATGGATCATTGATGCATCATAGATGAATCATAGATGCATCATAGATGCATCAAAGATGGATCATTTATGCATCATAGATGCATCAAAGATGGATCACAGATGCATCATAGATGAATCAAAGATGCATCATAAATAAATCATAGATGCATCATAGATGCATCAAAGATGGATCATTGATGCATCATAGATGCATCAAAGATGGATCATTGATGCATCATAGATGAATCATAGATGCATCATAGATGCATCAAAGATGGATCATTGATGCATCATAGATGCATCAAAGATGGATCACAGATGCATCATAGATGGATCATAGATGCATCATAGATGCATCATAGATTCATCATAGATACATCATAGATGCTTCATAGATGGAACATTGATGCGTCATAGATGGAATGCATCATAGATGGAACATAGATGCATCATAGATGGAACATAGATGCATCATAGATGGATCATTGATCCATCATAGATGAATCATAGATGCATCATAGATGGATCATTGATGCATCATAGATGAATCATAGATGCATCATAGATGCATCAAAGATGGATCATTGATGCATCATAGATGCATCAAAGATGGATCATTGATGCATCATAGATGAATCATAGATGCATCATAGATGCATCAAAGATGGATCATTGATGCATCATAGATGCATCAAAGATGGATCATTGATGCATCATAGATGAATCATAGATGCATCATAGATGCATCAAAGATGGATCATTGATGCATCATAGATGCATCAAAGATGGATCATTGATGCATCATAGATGAATCATAGATGCATCATAGATGCATCAAAGATGGATCATTGATGCATCATAGATGAATCATTGATGGATCATAGATGAATCATAGATGCATCATAGATGGAACGTAGATGCATCATAGCATCAATGATCCATCTTTGATGCATCTATGATGCATCTATGATTCATCTATGATGCATCAATGATCCATCTTTGATGCATCTATGATGCATCAATGATCCATCTTTGATGCATCTATGATCCATCTTTGATGCATCTATGATGCATCAATGATCCATCCTTTGATGCATCTATGATTCATCTATGATGCATCAATGATCCATCTTTGATGCATCTATGATGCATCAATTTTCCATCTTTGATGCATCTATGATGCATCTATGATTCATCTATGATGCATCAATGATCCATCTTTGATGCATCTGATATGCATCAATGATTCATCTATGATGCATCAATGATCCATCCTTTGATGCATCTATGATGCATCTATGATTCATCTATGATGCATCAATGATCCATCATTGATGCATCTATGATGCATCAATGATCCATCTATAGATGCATCAATGATCCATCTTTGATGCATCTATGATGCATCTATGATTCATCTATGATGCATCAATGATCCATCTTTGATGCATCTATGATGCATCAATGATCCATCTTTGATGCATCTATGATGCATCTATAATTCATCTATGATGCATCAATGATTCATCTTTGATGCATCTATGATGCATCAATGATCCATCCTTTGATGCATCTATGATGCATCTATGATTCATCTATGATGCATCAATGATCCATCTTTGATGCATCTATGATGCATCAATGATCCATCTTTGATGCATCAATGATCCATCTTTGATGCATCTATGATGCATCAATGATCCATCTTTGATGCATCTATGATTCATCTATGATGCATCAATGATCCATCTTTGATGCATCTATGATGCATCAATGATCCATCTTTGATGCATCTATGATGCATCTATGATTCATCTATGATGCATCAATGATCCATCTATGATGCATCTATGTTCCATCTATGATGCATCTATGTTCCATCTATGATGCATTCCATCTATGACGCATCTATGTTCCATCTATGAAGCATCTATGATGTATCTATGATGAATCTATGATGCATCTATGATGCATCTATGATCCATCTATGATGCATCTATGTTGCATCTATGATGCATCTGTGATCCATCTATGATGCATCTATGATCCATCTATGATCCTACCTATGATCAATCTACAATCTATGATACATCTATGATGCATCTATGTTCCATTTTTGATGCATCTATGCACTATCTATGATGCATCTATGCACCATCTATGATGCATCATAGATTCATCATAGATACATCATAGATGCATCATAGATGGAACATAGATGGATCATAGATGGATTATAGATGCGTCATAGATGGAACATAGATGCATCATAGATGGATCATAGATGCGTCATAGATGGATCATAGATGCATCATAGATGAATCATTGATTGATCTATGATGCATCAATGATCCATCCTTTGATGCATCTATGATGCATCTATGATTCATCTATGATGCATCAATGATCCATCTTTGATGCATCTATGATGCATCAATGATCCATCTTTGATGCATCTATGATGCATCAATGATCCATCTTTGATGCATCTATGATGCATCAATGATCCATCTTTGATGCATCTATGATGCATCAATGATCCATCTTTGATGCATCTATGATGCATCTATGATTCATCTATGATGCATCAATTATTCCATCTTTGATGCATCTATGATGCATCAATGATCCATCTTTGATGCATCTATGATGCATCTATGATTCATCTATGATGCATCAATGATTCATCTTTGATGCATCATAGATGCATCAATGATCCATCCTTTGATGCATCTATGATGCATCTATGATTCATCTATGATGCATCAATGATCCATCTTTGATGCATCTATGATGCATCAATGATGCATCAATGATCCATCTTTGATGCATCTATGATGCATCAATGATCCATCTTTGATGCATCTATGATGCATCAATGATCCATCCTTTGATGCATCTATGATCCATCTTTGATGCATCTATGATGCATCTATGATTCATCTATGATGCATCAATGATCCATCTTTGATGCATCTATGATGCATCAATGATCCATCCTTTGATGCATCTATGATTCATCTATGATGCATCAATGATCCATCTTTGATGCAGATGCATCAATGATTCATCTATGATGCATCAATGATCCATCTTTGATGCATCTATGATGCATCAATGATCCATCCTTTGAGGCATCTATGATGCATCTATGATTCATCTATGATGCATCAATGATCCATCTTTGATGCATCTATGATGCATCAATGATCCATCTTTGATGCATCTATGATGCATCTATGATTCATCTATGATGCATCAATGATCCATCTTTGATGCATCTATGATGCATCAATGATCCATCTTTGATGCATCTATGATGCATCTATGATTCATCTATGTTGCATCAATGATTCATCTTTGATGCATCTATGATGCATCAATGATCCATCCTTTGATGCATCTATGATTCATCTATGATGCATCAATGATCCATCTTTGATGCATCTATGATGCATCAATGATCCATCTTTGATGCATCAATGATCCATCTTTGATGCATCTATGATGCATCAATGATCCATCTTTGATGCATCTATGATTCATCTATGATGCATCAATGATCCATCTTTGATGCATCTATGATGCATCTATGATTCATCTATGATGCATCAATGATCCATCTATGATGCATCTATGTTCCATCTATGATGCATCTATGTTCCATCTATGATGCATTCCATCTATGACTAATCTATGTTCCATCTATGAAGCATCTATGATGTATCTATGATGAATCTATGATGCATCTATGATGCATCTATGATCCATCTATGATGCATCTATGTTGCATCTATGATGCATCTGTGATCCATCTATGATGCATCTATGATCCATCTATGATCCCACCTATGATCAATCTACAATCTATGAAACATCTATGATGCATCTATGTTCCTTTTTTGATGCATCTATGCACTATCTATGATGCATCTATGCACCATCTATGATGCATCATAGATTCATCATAGATACATCATAGATGCATCATAGATGAATCAAAGATGCATCATAGATAAATCATAGATGCATCATAGATGGATCACAGATGCATCATAGATGAATCAAAGATGCATCATAGATAAATCATAGATGCATCATAGATGCATCAAAGATGGATCATTGATGCATCATAGATGCATCAAAGATGGATCATTGATGCATCATAGATGAATCATAGATGCATCATAGATGCATCAAAGATGGATCATTGATGCATCATAGATGCATCAAAGATGGATCACAGATGCATCATAGATGAATCAAAGATGCATCATAGATAAATCATAGATGCATCATAGATGCATCAAAGATGGATCATTGATGCATCATAGATGCATCAAAGATGGATCATTGATGCATCATAGATGAATCATAGATGCATCATAGATGCATCAAAGATGGATCATTGATGCATCATAGATGCATCAAAGATGGATCACAGATGCATCATAGATGGATCATAGATGCATCATAGATGCATCATAGATTCATCATAGATACATCATAGATGCTTCATAGATGGAACATAGATGCGTCATAGATGGAATGCATCATAGATGGAACATAGATGCATCATAGATGGAACATAGATGCATCATAGATGGATCATTGATCCATCATAGATGAATCATAGATGCATCATAGATGGATCATTGATGCATCATAGATGAATCATAGATGCATCATAGATGCATCAAAGATGGATCATTGATGCATCATAGATGCATCAAAGATGGATCATTGATGCATCATAGATGAATCATAGATGCATCATAGATGCATCAAAGATGGATCATTGATGCATCATAGATGCATCAAAGATGGATCATTGATGCATCATAGATGCATCAAAGATGGATCATTGATGCATCATAGATGAATCATAGATGCATCATAGATGCATCAAAGATGGATCATTGATGCATCATAGATGAATCATTGATGGATCATAGATGAATCATAGATGCATCATAGATGGAACGTAGATGCATCATAGCATCAATGATCCATCTTTGATGCATCTATGATGCATCTATGATTCATCTATGATGCATCAATGATCCATCTTTGATGCATCTATGATGCATCAATGATCCATCTTTGATGCATCTATGATCCATCTTTGATGCATCTATGATGCATCAATGATCCATCCTTTGATGCATCTATGATTCATCTATGATGCATCAATGATCCATCTTTGATGCATCTATGATGCATCAATTTTCCATCTTTGATGCATCTATGATGCATCTATGATTCATCTATGATGCATCAATGATCCATCTTTGATGCATCTGATATGCATCAATGATTCATCTATGATGCATCAATGATCCATCCTTTGATGCATCTATGATGCATCTATGATTCATCTATGATGCATCAATGATCCATCTTTGATGCATCTATGATGCATCAATGATCCATCTTTGATGCATCTATGATGCATCTATGATTCATCTATGATGCATCAATGATCCATCTTTGATGCATCTATGATGCATCAATGATCCATCTTTGATGCATCTATGATGCATCTATGATTCATCTATGATGCATCAATGATTCATCTTTGATGCATCAATGATCCATCTTTGATGCATCTATGATGCATCAATGATCCATCTATGATGCATCAATGATCCATCTTTGATGCATCTATGATTCATCTATGATGCATCAATGATCCATCTTTGATGCATCTATGATGCATCAATGATCCATCTTTGATGCATCTATGATGCATCTATGATTCATCTATGATGCATCAATGATCCATCTATGATGCATCTATGTTCCATCTATGATGCATCTATGTTCCATCTATGATGCATTCCATCTATGACGCATCTATGTTCCATCTATGAAGCATCTATGATGTATCTATGATGAATCTATGATGCATCTATGATGCATCTATGATCCATCTATGATGCATCTATGTTGCATCTATGATGCATCTGTGATCCATCTATGATGCATCTATGATCCATCTATGATCCTACCTATGATCAATCTACAATCTATGATACATCTATGATGCATCTATGTTCCATTTTTGATGCATCTATGCACTATCTATGATGCATCTATGCACCATCTATGATGCATCATAGATTCATCATAGATACATCATAGATGCATCATAGATGGAACATAGATGGATCATAGATGGATTATAGATGCGTCATAGATGGAACATAGATGCATCATAGATGGATCATAGATGCGTCATAGATGGATCATAGATGCATCATAGATGAATCATTGATGGATCTATGATGCATCAATGATCCATCCTTTGATGCATCTATGATGCATCTATGATTCATCTATGATGCATCAATGATCCATCTTTGATGCATCTATGATGCATCAATGATCCATCTTTGATGCATCATCTTTGATGCATCTATGATGCATCAATGATCCATCTTTGATGCATCTATGATGCATCAATGATCCATCTTTGATGCATCAATGATCCATCTTTGATGCATCTATGATGCATCAATGATCCATCTTTGATGCATCTATGATGCATCTATGATTCATCTATGATGCATCAATGATTCATCTTTGATGCATCTATGATGCATCAATGATCCATCCTTTGATGCATCTATGATGCATCTATGATTCATCTATGATGCATCAATGATCCATCTTTGATGCATCTATGATGCATCAATGATGCATCAATGATCCATCTTTGATGCATCTATGATGCATCAATGATCCATCTTTGATGCATCTATGATGCATCAATGATCCATCCTTTGATGCATCTATGATCCATCTTTGATGCATCTATGATGCATCTATGATTCATCTATGATGCATCAATGATCCATCTTTGATGCATCTATGATGCATCAATGATCCATCCTTTGATGCATCTATGATGCATCATAGATGCATCAATGATCCATCTTTGATGCATTTATGATGCATCAATGATCCATCTTTGATGCATCTACGTTCCATCTATGATGCATCTACGTTCCATCTATGATGCATCTATGATTCATCTATGATCCATCAATGATTCATCTATGATGCATCTATGATCCATCTATGATGCATCTATGTTCCATCTATGACGCATCTATGATCCATCTATGATGCATCTATGATGTATCTATGATGAATCTATGATGCATCATAGATGGTGCATAGATGCATCATAGATAGTGCATAGATGCATCAAAAATGGAACATAGATGCATCATAGATGTATCATAGATTGTAGATTGATCATAGGTAGGATCATAGATGGATCATAGATGCATCATAGATGGATCACAGATGCATCATAGATGCAACATAGATGCATCATAGATGGATCATAGATGCATCATAGATGCATCATAGATTCATCATAGATACATCATAGATGCTTCATAGATGGAACATAGATGCGTCATAGATGGAATGCATCATAGATGGAACATAGATGCATCATAGATGGAACATAGATGCATCATAGATGGATCATTGATGCATCATAGATGAATCATAGATGCATCATAGATGCATCAAAGATGGATCATTGATGCATCAAAGATGGATCATTGATGCATCATAGATGCATCAAAGATGGATCATTGATGCATCATAGATGAATCATAGATGCATCATAGATGAATCATAGATGCATCAAAGATGGATCATTGATGCATCATAGATGCATCAAAGATGGATCATTGATGCATCAAAGATGGATCATTGATGCATCATAGATGGATCATTGATGCATCATAGATGAATCATAGATGCATCATAGATGCATCAAAGGATGGATCATTGATGCATCATAGATGCATCAAAGATAAATCATTGATGCATCATAGATGAATCATAGATGCATCATAGATGCATCAAAGATGGATCATTGATGCATCATAGATGCGTCAAAGATGGATCATTGATGCATCATAGATGAATCATAGATGCATCATAGATGCATCAAAGATGGATCATTGATGCATCATAGATGCATCAAAGATGGATCATTGATGCATCATAGATGAATCATAGATGCATCATAGATGCATCAAAGGATGGATCATTGATGCATCATAGATGCATCAAAGATGGATCATTGATGCATCATAGATGAATCATTGATGCATCATAGATGCATCAAAGATGGATCATTGATGCATCATAGATGAATCATAGATGCATCATAGATGCATCAAAGATGGATCATTGATGCATCATAGATGCATCAAAGATGGATCACAGATGCATCATAGATGGATCATAGATGCATCATAGATGCATCATAGATGCATCATAGATTCATCATAGATACATCATAGATGCTTCATAGATGGAACATAGATGCGTCATAGATGGAATGCATCATAGATGGAACATAGATGCATCATAGATGGAACATAGATGCATCATAGATGGATCATTGATCCATCATAGATGAATCATAGATGCATCATAGATGGATCATTGATGCATCATAGATGAATCATAGATGCATCATAGATGCATCAAAGATGGATCATTGATGCATCATAGATGCATCAAAGATGGATCATTGATGCATCATAGATGAATCATAGATGCATCATAGATGCATCAAAGGATGGATCATTGATGCATCATAGATGCATCAAAGATGGATCATTGATGCATCATAGATGAATCATAGATGCATCATAGATGCATCAAAGATGGATCATTGATGCATCATAGATGAATCATAGATGCATCAAAGATGGATCATTGATGCATCATAGATGAATCATTGATGGATCATAGATGAATCATAGATGCATCATAGATGGAACGTAGATGCATCATAGCATCAATGATCCATCTTTGATGCATCTATGATTCATCTATGATGCATCAATGATCCATCTTTGATGCATCTATGATGCATCAATGATCCATCTTTGATGCATCTATGATCCATCTTTGATGCATCTATGATGCATCAATGATCCATCCTTTGATGCATCTATGATTCATCTATTATGCATCAATGATCATAGATGCATCAAAAATGGAACATAGATGCATCATAGATGTATCAAAGATAGATGCATCTATGATTCATCTATGATGCATCAATGATCCATCTTTGATGCATCTATGATGCATCAATGATCCATCTTTGATGCATCTATGATCCATCTTTGATGCATCTATGATGCATCAATGATCCATCCTTTGATGCATCTTTGATGCATCTATGATGCATCAATGATCCATCCTTTGATGCATCTATGATTCATCTATGATGCATCAATGATCCATCTTTGATGCATCTATGATGCATCAATGATCCATCTTTGATGCATCTATGATGCATCTATGATTCATCTATGATGCATCAATGATCCATCTTTGATGCATCTATGATGCATCAATGATTCATCTATGATGCATCAATGATCCATCTTTGATGCATCTATGATGCATCAATGATCCATCCTTTGATGCATCTATGATGCATCTATGATTCATCTATGATGCATCAATGATCCATCTTTGATGCATCTATGATGCATCTATGATTCATCTATGATGCATCAATGATCCATCTATGATGCATCTATGTTCCATCTATGATGCATCTATGTTCCATCTATGATGCATTCCATCTATGACAAATCTATGTTCCATCTATGAAGCATCTATGATGTATCTATGATGCATCAATGATCCATCTATGATGCATCTATGTTCCATCTATGATGCATCTATGTTCCATCTATGATGCATTCCATCTATGACGCATCTATGTTCCATCTATGAAGCATCTATGATGTATCTATGATGAATCTATGATGCATCTATGATGCATCTATGATCCATCTATGATGCATCTATGTTGCATCTATGATGCATCTGTGATCCATCTATGATGCATCTATGATCCATCTATGATCCTACCTATGATCAATCTACAATCTATGATACATCTATGATGCATCTATGTTCCATTTTTGATGCATCTATGCACTATCTATGATGCATCTATGCACCATCTATGATGCATCATAGATTCATCATAGATACATCATAGATGCATCATAGATGGAACATAGATGGATCATAGATGGATTATAGATGCGTCATAGATGGAACATAGATGCATCATAGATGGATCATAGATGCGTCATAGATGGATCATAGATGCATCATAGATGAATCATTGATGGATCAATGATGCATCAATGATCCATCCTTTGATCCATCTATGATCCATCTATGATGCATCTATGATGTATCTATGATGAATCTATGATGCATCATAGATGGTGCATAGATGCATCATAGATAGTGCATAGATGCATCAAAAATGGAACATAGATGCATCATAGATGTATCATAGATTGTAGATTGATCATAGGTAGGATCATAGATGGATCATAGATGCATCATAGATGGATCACAGATGCATCATAGATGCAACATAGATGCATCATAGATGGATCATAGATGCATCATAGATGCATCATAGATTCATCATAGATACATCATAGATGCTTCATAGATGGAACATAGATGCGTCATAGATGGAATGCATCATAGATGGAACATAGATGCATCATAGATGGAACATAGATGCATCATAGATGGATCATTGATGCATCATAGATGAATCATAGATGCATCATAGATGCATCAAAGATGGATCATTGATGCATCAAAGATGGATCATTGATGCATCATAGATGCATCAAAGATGGATCATTGATGCATCATAGATGAATCATAGATGCATCATAGATGAATCATAGATGCATCAAAGATGGATCATTGATGCATCATAGATGCATCAAAGATGGATCATTGATGCATCAAAGATGGATCATTGATGCATCATAGATGGATCATTGATGCATCATAGATGAATCATAGATGCATCATAGATGCATCAAAGGATGGATCATTGATGCATCATAGATGCGTCAAAGATGGATCATTGATGCATCATAGATGAATCATAGATGCATCATAGATGCATCAAAGATGGATCATTGATGCATCATAGATGCATCAAAGATGGATCATTGATGCATCATAGATGAATCATAGATGCATCATAGATGCATCAAAGGATGGATCATTGATGCATCATAGATGCATCAAAGATGGATCATTGATGCATCATAGATGCATCAAAGATGGATCACAGATGCATCATAGATGGATCATAGATGCATCATAGATGCATCATAGATTCATCATAGATACATCATAGATGCTTCATAGATGGAACATAGATGCGTCATAGATGGAATGCATCATAGATGGAACATAGATGCATCATAGATGGAACATAGATGCATCATAGATGGATCATTGATCCATCATAGATGAATCATAGATGCATCATAGATGGATCATTGATGCATCATAGATGAATCATAGATGCATCATAGATGCATCAAAGATGGATCATTGATGCATCATAGATGAATCATAGATGCATCATAGATGCATCAAAGGATGGATCATTGATGCATCATAGATGCATCAAAGATGGATCATTGATGCATCATAGATGAATCATAGATGCATCATAGATGCATCAAAGATGGATCATTGATGCATCATAGATGAATCATAGATGCATCAAAGATGGATCATTGATGCATCATAGATGAATCATTGATGGATCATAGATGAATCATAGATGCATCATAGATGGAACGTAGATGCATCATAGCATCAATGATCCATCTTTGATGCATCTATGATTCATCTATGATGCATCAATGATCCATCTTTGATGCATCTATGATGCATCAATGATCCATCTTTGATGCATCTATGATCCATCTTTGATGCATCTATGATGCATCAATGATCCATCCTTTGATGCATCTATGATTCATCTATTATGCATCAATGATCATAGATGCATCAAAAATGGAACATAGATGCATCATAGATGTATCAAAGATAGATGCATCTATGATTCATCTATGATGCATCAATGATCCATCTTTGATGCATCTATGATGCATCAATGATCCATCTTTGATGCATCTATGATCCATCTTTGATGCATCTATGATGCATCAATGATCCATCCTTTGATGCATCTTTGATGCATCTATGATGCATCAATGATCCATCCTTTGATGCATCTATGATTCATCTATGATGCATCAATGATCCATCTTTGATGCATCTATGATGCATCAATGATCCATCTTTGATGCATCTATGATGCATCTATGATTCATCTATGATGCATCAATGATCCATCTTTGATGCATCTATGATGCATCAATGATTCATCTATGATGCATCAATGATCCATCTTTGATGCATCTATGATGCATCAATGATCCATCCTTTGATGCATCTATGATGCATCTATGATTCATCTATGATGCATCAATGATCCATCTTTGATGCATCTATGATGCATCTATGATTCATCTATGATGCATCAATGATCCATCTATGATGCATCTATGTTCCATCTATGATGCATCTATGTTCCATCTATGATGCATTCCATCTATGACAAATCTATGTTCCATCTATGAAGCATCTATGATGTATCTATGATGCATCAATGATCCATCTATGATGCATCTATGTTCCATCTATGATGCATCTATGTTCCATCTATGATGCATTCCATCTATGACGCATCTATGTTCCATCTATGAAGCATCTATGATGTATCTATGATGAATCTATGATGCATCTATGATGCATCTATGATCCATCTATGATGCATCTATGTTGCATCTATGATGCATCTGTGATCCATCTATGATGCATCTATGATCCATCTATGATCCTACCTATGATCAATCTACAATCTATGATACATCTATGATGCATCTATGTTCCATTTTTGATGCATCTATGCACTATCTATGATGCATCTATGCACCATCTATGATGCATCATAGATTCATCATAGATACATCATAGATGCATCATAGATGGAACATAGATGGATCATAGATGGATTATAGATGCGTCATAGATGGAACATAGATGCATCATAGATGGATCATAGATGCGTCATAGATGGATCATAGATGCATCATAGATGAATCATTGATGGATCAATGATGCATCAATGATCCATCCTTTGATGCATCTATGATGCATCTATGATTCATCTATGATGCATCAATGATCCATCTTTGATGCATCTATGATGCATCAATGATCCATCTTTGATGCATCTATGATGCATCTATGATTCATCTATGATGCATCAATGATCCATCTTTGATGCATCTATGATGCATCAATGATCCATCTTTGATGCATCTATGATGCATCTATGATTCATCTATGATGCATCAATGATTCATCTTTGATGCATCTATGATGCATCAATGATCCATCCTTTGATGCATCTATGATGCATCTATGATTCATCTATGATGCATCAATGATCCATCTTTGATGCATCTATGATGCATCAATGATCCATCTTTGATGCATCTATGATCCATCTTTGATGCATCTATGATGCATCAATGATCCATCCTTTGATGCATCTATGATGCATCATAGATGCATCAATGATCCATCTTTGATGCATTTATGATGCATCAATGATCCATCTTTGATGCATCTACGTTCCATCTATGATGCATCTACGTTCCATCTATGATGCATCTATGATTCATCTATGATCCATCAATGATTCATCTATGATGCATCTATGATCCATCTATGATGCATCTATGTTCCATCTATGACGCATCTATGATCCATCTATGATCCATCTATGATGCATCTATGATGTATCTATGATGAATCTATGATGCATCATAGATGGTGCATAGATGCATCATAGATAGTGCATAGATGCATCAAAAATGGAACATAGATGCATCATAGATGTATCATAGATTGTAGATTGATCATAGGTAGGATCATAGATGGATCATAGATGCATCATAGATGGATCACAGATGCATCATAGATGCAACATAGATGCATCATAGATGGATCATAGATGCATCATAGATGCATCATAGATTCATCATAGATACATCATAGATGCTTCATAGATGGAACATAGATGCATCATAGATGGAACATAGATGCATCATAGATGGATCATTGATGCATCATAGATGAATCATAGATGCATCATAGATGCATCAAAGATGAATCATAGATGCATCAAAGATGGATCATTGATGCATCATAGATGCATCAAAGATGGATCATTGATGCATCAAAGATGGATCATTGATGCATCATAGATGCATCAAAGATGGATCATTGATGCATCATAGATGAATCATAGATGCATCATAGATGCATCAAAGGATGGATCATTGATGCATCATAGATGCATCAAAGATAAATCATTGATGCATCATAGATGAATCATAGATGCATCATAGATGCATCAAAGATGGATCATTGATGCATCATAGATGCGTCAAAGATGGATCATTGATGCATCATAGATGAATCATAGATGCATCATAGATGCATCAAAGATGGATCATTGATGCATCATAGATGCATCAAAGATGGATCATTGATGCATCATAGATGAATCATAGATGCATCATAGATGCATCAAAGGATGGATCATTGATGCATCATAGATGCATCAAAGATGGATCATTGATGCATCATAGATGAATCATTGATGCATCTATGATGCATCAAAGATGGATCATTGATGCATCATAGATGAATCATAGATGCATCATAGATGCATCAAAGATGGATCATTGATGCATCATAGATGCATCAAAGATGGATCACAGATGCATCATAGATGGATCATAGATGCATCATAGATGCATCATAGATTCATCATAGATACATCATAGATGCTTCATAGATGGAACATAGATGCGTCATAGATGGAATGCATCATAGATGGAACATAGATGCATCATAGATGGAACATAGATGCATCATAGATGGATCATTGATCCATCATAGATGAATCATAGATGCATCATAGATGGATCATTGATGCATCATAGATGAATCATAGATGCATCATAGATGCATCAAAGATGGATCATTGATGCATCATAGATGCATCAAAGATGGA
This sequence comes from Macrosteles quadrilineatus, assembly GCF_028750875.1. Lineage (NCBI taxonomy): Eukaryota > Metazoa > Arthropoda > Insecta > Hemiptera > Cicadellidae > Macrosteles > Macrosteles quadrilineatus. The sequence goes on from NW_026542706.1 coordinate 156,145, forward strand.
TCATTGATGCATCATAGATGAATCATAGATGCATCATAGATGCATCAAAGGATGGATCATTGATGCATCATAGATGCATCAAAGATGGATCATTGATGCATCATAGATGAATCATAGATGCATCATAGATGCATCAAAGATGGATCATTGATGCATCATAGATGCATCAAAGATGGATCATTGATGCATCATAGATGAATCATAGATGCATCAAAGATGGATCATTGATGCATCATAGATGAATCATTGATGGATCATAGATGAATCATAGATGCATCATAGATGGAACGTAGATGCATCATAGCATCAATGATCCATCTTTGATGCATCTATGATTCGTCTATGATGCATCAATGATCCATCTTTGATGCATCTATGATGCATCAATGATCCATCTTTGATGCATCTATGATCCATCTTTGATGCATCTATGATGCATCAATGATCCATCCTTTGATGCATCTATGATTCATCTATTATGCATCAATGATCATAGATGCATCAAAAATGGAACATAGATGCATCATAGATGTATCAAAGATAGATGCATCTATGATTCATCTATGATGCATCAATGATCCATCTTTGATGCATCCATGATAAATCAATGATCCATCTTTGATGCATCTATGATCCATCTTTGATGCATCTATGATGCATCAATGATCCATCCTTTGATGCATCTATGATTCATCTATGATGCATCAATGATCCATCTTTGATGCATCTATGATGCATCTATGATTCATCTATGATGCATCAATGATCCATCTTTGATGCATCTATGATGCATCAATGATTCATCTATGATGCATCAATGATCCATCTTTGATGCATCTATGATGCATCAATGATCCATCCTTTGATGCATCTATGATGCATCTATGATTCATCTATGATGCATCAATGATCCATCTTTGATGCATCTATGATGCATCTATGATTCATCTATGATGCATCAATGATCCATCTATGATGCATCTATGTTCCATCTATGATGCATCTATGTTCCATCTATGATGCATTCCATCTATGACAAATCTATGTTCCATCTATGAAGCATCTATGATGTATCTATGATGCATCTATGATGCATCTATGATCCATCTATGATGCATCTATGTTGCATCTATGATGCATCTGTGATCCATCTATGATGCATCTATGATCCATCTATGATCCTACCTATGATCAATCTACAATCTATGATACATCTATGATGCATCTATGTTCCATTTTTGATGCATCTATGATACATCTATGATGCATCTATGTTCCATTTTTGATGCATCTATGCACTATCTATGATGCATCTATGCACCATCTATGATGCATCATAGATTCATCATAGATACATCATAGATGCATCATAGATGGAACATAGATGGATCATAGATGAATCAAAGATGCATCATAGATAAATCATAGATGCATCATAGATGCATCAAAGATGGATCATTGATGCATCATAGATGAATCATAGATGCATCATAGATGCATCAAAGATGGATCATTGATGCATCATAGATGCATCAAAGATGGATCACAGATGCATCATAGATGAATCAAAGATGCATCATAGATAAATCATAGATGCATCATAGATGCATCAAAGATGGATCATTGATGCATCATAGATGCATCAAAGATGGATCATTGATGCATCATAGATGAATCATAGATGCATCATAGATGCATCAAAGATGGATCATTGATGCATCATAGATGCATCAAAGATGGATCACAGATGCATCATAGATGGATCATAGATGCATCATAGATGCATCATAGATTCATCATAGATACATCATAGATGCTTCATAGATGGAACATAGATGCGTCATAGATGGAATGCATCATAGATGGAACATAGATGCATCATAGATGGAACATAGATGCATCATAGATGGATCATTGATGCATCATAGATGAATCATAGATGCATCATAGATGCATCAAAGATGGATCATTGATGCATCATAGATGCATCAAAGATGGATCATTGATGCATCATAGATGAATCATAGATGCATCATAGATGCATCAAAGGATGGATCATTGATGCATCATAGATGCATCAAAGATGGATCATTGATGCATCATAGATGAATCATAGATGCATCATAGATGCATCAAAGATGGATCATTGATGCATCATAGATGCATCAAAGATGGATCATTGATGCATCATAGATGAATCATAGATGCATCATAGATGCATCAAAGATGGATCATTGATGCATCATAGATGAATCATTGATGGATCATAGATGCATCAAAGATGGATCATTGATGCATCATAGATGAATCATTGATGGATCATAGATGAATCATAGATGCATCATAGATGGAACGTAGATGCATCATAGCATCAATGATCCATCTTTGATGCATCTATGATGCATCTATGATTCATCTATGATGCATCAATGATCCATCTTTGATGCATCTATGATGCATCAATGATCCATCTTTGATGCATCTATGATCCATCTTTGATGCATCTATGATGCATCAATGATCCATCCTTTGATGCATCTATGATTCATCTATGATGCATCAATGATCCATCTTTGATGCATCTATGATGCATCAATTTTCCATCTTTGATGCATCTATGATGCATCCATGATTCATCTATGATGCATCAATGATCCATCTTTGATGCATCTGATATGCATCAATGATTCATCTATGATGCATCAATGATCCATCCTTTGATGCATCTATGATGCATCTATGATTCATCTATGATGCATCAATAATCCATCTTTGATGCATCTATGATGCATCAATGATCCATCTTTGATGCATCTATGATGCATCAATGATCCATCTTTGATGCATCTATGATGCATCAATGATCCATCTTTGATTCATCTATGATGCATCTATGATTCATCTATGATGCATCAATGATCCATCTTTGATGCATCTATGATGCATCAATGATCCATCTTTGATGCATCTATGATGCATCTATGATTCATCTATGATGCATCAATGATTCATCTTTGATGCATCTATGATGCATCAATGATCCATCCTTTGATGCATCTATGATGCATCTATGATTCATCTATGATGCATCAATGATCCATCTTTGATGCATCTATGATGCATCAATGATCCATCTTTGATGCATCAATGATCCATCTTTGATGCATCTATGATGCATCAATGATCCATCTTTGATGCATCTATGATTCATCTATGATGCATCAATGATCCATCTTTGATGCATCTATGATGCATCTATGATTCACCTATGATGCATCAATGATCCATCTATGATGCATCTATGTTCCATCTATGACGCATCTATGTTCCATCTATGAAGCATCTATGATGCATCTATGATGCATCTATGATCCATCTATGATGCATCTATGTTGCATCTATGATGCATCTGTGATCCATCTATGATGCACCTATGATCCATCTATGATCCTACCTATGATCAATCTACAATCTATGATACATCTATGATGCATCTATGTTCCATTTTTGATGCATCTATGCACTATCTATGATGCATCTATGCACCATCTATGATGCATCATAGATTCATCATAGATACATCATAGATGCATCATAGATGGAACATAGATGGAACATAGATGCATCATAGATGGATCATAGATGCGTCATAGATGGATCATAGATGCATCATAGATGAATCATTGATTGATCTATGATGCATCAATGATCCATCCTTTGATGCATCTATGATGCATCTATGATTCATCTATGATGCATCAATGATCCATCTTTGATGCATCTATGATGCATCAATGATGCATCTATGATTCATCTATGATGCATCAATGATCCATCTTTGATTCATCTATGATGCATCAATGATCCATCTTTGATGCATCTATGATGCATCAATGATCCATCTTTGATGCATCTATGATGCATCAATGATCCATCTTTGATGCATCTATGATGCATCTATGATTCATCTATGATGCATCTATGATGCATCAATGATCCATCCTTTGATGCATCTATGATGCATCTATGATTCATCTATGATGCATCAATGATCCATCTTTGATGCATCTATGATGCATCAATGATGCATCAATGATCCATCTTTGATGCATCTATGATGCATCAATGATCCATCTTTGATGCATCTATGATGCATCAATGATCCATCTTTGATGCATCTATGATGCATCTATGATTCATCTATGATGCATCAATGATCCATCTTTGATGCATCTATGATGCATCAATGATCCATCCTTTGATGCATCTATGATGCATCATAGATGCATCAATGATCCATCTTTGATGCATTTATGATGCATCAATGATCCATCTTTGATGCATCTACGTTCCATCTATGATGCATCTACGTTCCATCAATGATGCATCTATGATTCATCTATGATCCATCAATGATTCATCTATGATGCATCTATGATCCATCTATGACGCATCTATGATCCATCTATGATGCATCTATGTTCCATCTATGACGCATCTATGATCCATCTATGATCCATCTATGTTCCATCTATGATGCATCTATGATGTATCTATGATGAATCTATGATGCATCATAGATGGTGCATAGATGCATCATAGATAGTGCATAGATGCTTCAAAAATGGAACATAGATGCATCATAGATGTATCATAGATTGTAGATTGATCATAGGTAGGATCATAGATGGATCATAGATGCATCATAGATGGATCATAGATGCATCATAGATGGATCACAGATGCATCATAGATGCAACATAGATGCATCATAGATGGATCATAGATGCATCATAGATGCATCATAGATTCATCATAGATACATCATAGATGCTTCATAGATGGAACATAGATGCGTCATAGATGGAATGCATCATAGATAGAACATAGATGCATCATAGATGGAACATAGATGCATCATAGATGGATCATTGATGCATCATAGATGAATCATAGATGCATCATAGATGCATCAAAGATGGATCATTGATGCATCATAGATGCATCAAAGATGGATCATTGATGCATCATAGATGAATTATAGATGCATCATAGATGAATCATAGATGCATCAAAGATGGATCATTGATGCATCATAGATGCATCAAAGATGGATCATTGATGCATCATAGATGAATCATAGATGCATCATAGATGCATCAATGATTCATCTTTGATGCATCTATGATGCATCAATGATCCATCCTTTGATGCATCTATGATGCATCTATGATTCATCTATGATGCATCAATGATCCATCTTTGATGCATCTATGATGCATCAATGATCCATCTTTGATGCATCTATGATGCATCTATGATTCATCTATGATGCATCAATGATCCATCTTTGATGCATCTATGATGCATCAATGATTCATCTATGATGCATCAATGATCCATCTTTGATGCATCTATGATGCATCAATGATCCATCCTTTGATGCATCTATGATGCATCTATGATTCATCTATGATGCATCAATGATCCATCTTTGATGCATCTATGATGCATCTATGATTCATCTATGATGCATCAATGATCCATCTATGATGCATCTATGTTCCATCTATGATGCATCTATGTTCCATCTATGATGCATTCCATCTATGACAAATCTATGTTCCATCTATGAAGCATCTATGATGTATCTATGATGCATCTATGATGCATCTATGATCCATCTATGATGCATCTATGTTCCATCTATGATGCATTCCATCTATGACTAATCTATGTTCCATCTATGAAGCATCTATGATGTATCTATGATGAATCTATGATGCATCTATGATGCATCTATGATCCATCTATGATGCATCTATGTTGCATCTATGATCCATCTTTGATTCATCTATGATGCATCAATGATCCATCTTTGATGCATCTATGATGCATCAATGATCCATCTTTGATGCATCTATGATGCATCTATGATCCATCTTTGATGCATCTATGATGCATCTATGATTCATCTATGATGCATCAATGATTCATCTTTGATGCATCTATGATGCATCAATGATCCATCCTTTGATGCATCTATGATGCATCTATGATTCATCTATGATGCATCAATGATCCATCTTTGATGCATCTATGATGCATCAATGATGCATCAATGATCCATCTTTGATGCATCTATGATGCATCAATGATCCATCTTTGATGCATCTATGATGCATCAATGATCCATCTTTGATGCATCTATGATGCATCTATGATTCATCTATGATGCATCAATGATCCATCTTTGATGCATCTATGATGCATCAATGATCCATCCTTTGATGCATCTATGATGCATCATAGATGCATCAATGATCCATCTTTGATGCATTTATGATGCATCAATGATCCATCTTTGATGCATCTACGTTCCATCTATGATGCATCTACGTTCCATCAATGATGCATCTATGATTCATCTATGATCCATCAATGATTCATCTATGATGCATCTATGATCCATCTATGACGCATCTATGATCCATCTATGATGCATCTATGTTCCATCTATGACGCATCTATGATCCATCTATGATCCATCTATGTTCCATCTATGATGCATCTATGATGTATCTATGATGTATCTATGATGCATCATAGATGGTGCATAGATGCATCATAGATAGTGCATAGATGCTTCAAAAATGGAACATAGATGCATCATAGATGTATCATAGATTGTAGATTGATCATAGGTAGGATCATAGATGGATCATAGATGCATCATAGATGGATCATAGATGCATCATAGATGGATCACAGATGCATCATAGATGCAACATAGATGCATCATAGATGGATCATTGATGCATCATAGATGAATCATAGATGCATCAAAGATGGATCATTGATGCATCATAGATGGATCATTGATGCATCATAGATGCATCAAAGATGGATCATTGATGCATCAAAGATGAATCATTGATGCATCATAGATGAATCATAGATGCATCATAGATGCATCAAAGATGGATCATTGATGCATCATAGATGCATCAAAGATGGATCATTGATGCATCATAGATGAATCATAGATGCATCATAGATGCATCAAAGATGGATCATTGATGCATCATAGATGCATCAAAGATGGATCATTGATGCATCATAGATGAATCATAGATGCATCATAGATGCATCAAAGATGGATCATTGATGCATCATAGATGCATCAAAGATGGATCATTGATGCATCATAGATGAATCATAGATGCATCATAGATGCATCAAAGATGGATCATTGATGCATCATAGATGCATCAAAGATGGATCATTGATGCATCATAGATGAATCATAGATGCATCATAGATGCATCAAAGATGGATCATTGATGCATCATAGATGAATCATTGATGGATCATAGATGAATCATAGATGCATCATAGATGGAACGTAGATGCATCATAGCATCAATGATCCATCTTTGATGCATCTATGATGCATCTATGATTCATCTATGATGCATCAATGATCCATCTTTGATGCATCTATGATGCATCAATGATCCATCTTTGATGCATCTATGATCCATCTTTGATGCATCTATGATGCATCAATGATCCATCCTTTGATGCATCTATGATTCATCTATGATGCATCAATGATCCATCTTTGATGCATCTATGATGCATCAATTTTCCATCTTTGATGCATCTATGATGCATCTATGATTCATCTATGTTCCATCTATGATGCATCTATGTTCCATCTATGATGCATCTATGTTCCATCTATGATGCATTCCATCTATGACGCATCTATGTTCCATCTATGAAGCATCTATGATGTATCTATGATGAATCTATGATGCATCTATGATGCATCTATGATCCATCTATGATGCATCTGTGATCCATCTTTGATGCATCTATGATGCATCAATGATCCATCTTTGATGCATCTATGATGCATCAATGATCCATCCTTTGATGCATCTATGATGCATCATAGATGCATCAATGATCCATCTTTGATGCATTTATGATGCATCAATGATCCATCTTTGATGCATCTACGTTCCATCTATGATGCATCTACGTTCCATCAATGATGCATCTATGATTCATCTATGATCCATCAATGATTCATCTATGATGCATCTATGATCCATCTATGACGCATCTATGATCCATCTATGATGCATCTATGTTCCATCTATGACGCATCTATGATCCATCTATGATCCATCTATGTTCCATCTATGATGCATCTATGATGTATCTATGATGAATCTATGATGCATCATAGATGGTGCATAGATGCATCATAGATAGTGCATAGATGCTTCAAAAATGGAACATAGATGCATCATAGATGTATCATAGATTGTAGATTGATCATAGGTAGGATCATAGATGGATCATAGATGCATCATAGATGGATCATAGATGCATCATAGATGGATCACAGATGCATCATAGATGCAACATAGATGCATCATAGATGGATCATAGATGCATCATAGATGCATCATAGATTCATCATAGATACATCATAGATGCTTCATAGATGGAACATAGATGCGTCATAGATGGAATGCATCATAGATAGAACATAGATGCATCATAGATGGAACATAGATGCATCATAGATGGATCATTGATGCATCATAGATGAATCATAGATGCATCATAGATGCATCAAAGATGGATCATTGATGCATCATAGATGCATCAAAGATGGATCATTGATGCATCATAGATGAATTATAGATGCATCATAGATGAATCATAGATGCATCAAAGATGGATCATTGATGCATCATAGATGCATCAAAGATGGATCATTGATGCATCATAGATGAATCATAGATGCATCATAGATGCATCAATGATTCATCTTTGATGCATCTATGATGCATCAATGATCCATCCTTTGATGCATCTATGATGCATCTATGATTCATCTATGATGCATCAATGATCCATCTTTGATGCATCTATGATGCATCAATGATCCATCTTTGATGCATCTATGATGCATCTATGATTCATCTATGATGCATCAATGATCCATCTTTGATGCATCTATGATGCATCAATGATTCATCTATGATGCATCAATGATCCATCTTTGATGCATCTATGATGCATCAATGATCCATCCTTTGATGCATCTATGATGCATCTATGATTCATCTATGATGCATCAATGATCCATCTTTGATGCATCTATGATGCATCTATGATTCATCTATGATGCATCAATGATCCATCTATGATGCATCTATGTTCCATCTATGATGCATCTATGTTCCATCTATGATGCATTCCATCTATGACAAATCTATGTTCCATCTATGAAGCATCTATGATGTATCTATGATGCATCTATGATGCATCTATGATCCATCTATGATGCATCTATGTTGCATCTATGATGCATCTGTGATCCATCTATGATGCATCTATGATCCATCTATGATCCTACCTATGATCAATCTACAATCTATGATACATCTATGATGCATCTATGTTCCATTTTTGATGCATCTATGATACATCTATGATGCATCTATGTTCCATTTTTGATGCATCTATGCACTATCTATGATGCATCTATGCACCATCTATGATGCATCATAGATTCATCATAGATACATCATAGATGCATCATAGATGGAACATAGATGGATCATAGATGAATCAAAGATGCATCATAGATAAATCATAGATGCATCATAGATGCATCAAAGATGGATCATTGATGCATCATAGATGCATCAAAGATGGATCATTGATGCATCATAGATGAATCATAGATGCATCATAGATGCATCAAAGATGGATCATTGATGCATCATAGATGCATCAAAGATGGATCACAGATGCATCATAGATGAATCAAAGATGCATCATAGATAAATCATAGATGCATCATAGATGCATCAAAGATGGATCATTGATGCATCATAGATGCATCAAAGATGGATCATTGATGCATCATAGATGAATCATAGATGCATCATAGATGCATCAAAGATGGATCATTGATGCATCATAGATGCATCAAAGATGGATCACAGATGCATCATAGATGGATCATAGATGCATCATAGATGCATCATAGATTCATCATAGATACATCATAGATGCTTCATAGATGGAACATAGATGCGTCATAGATGGAATGCATCATAGATGGAACATAGATGCATCATAGATGGAACATAGATGCATCATAGATGGATCATTGATGCATCATAGATGAATCATAGATGCATCATAGATGCATCAAAGATGGATCATTGATGCATCATAGATACATCAAAGATGGATCATTGATGCATCATAGATGAATCATAGATGCATCATAGATGCATCATAGATGAATCATAGATGCATCATAGATGCATCAAAGGATGGATCATTGATGCATCATAGATGCATCAAAGATGGATCATTGATGCATCATAGATGAATCATAGATGCATCATAGATGCATCAAAGATGGATCATTGATGCATCATAGATGCATCATAGATGGATCATTGATGCATCATAGATGAATCATAGATGCATCATAGATGCATCAAAGATGGATCATTGATGCATCATAGATGAATCATTGATGGATCATAGATGCATCAAAGATGGATCATTGATGCATCATAGATGAATCATTGATGGATCATAGATGAATCATAGATGCATCATAGATGGAACGTAGATGCATCATAGCATCAATGATCCATCTTTGATGCATCTATGATGCATCTATGATTCATCTATGATGCATCAATGATCCATCTTTGATGCATCTATGATGCATCAATGATCCATCTTTGATGCATCTATGATCCATCTTTGATGCATCTATGATGCATCAATGATCCATCCTTTGATGCATCTATGATTCATCTATGATGCATCAATGATCCATCTTTGATGCATCTATGATGCATCAATTTTCCATCTTTGATGCATCTATGATGCATCCATGATTCATCTATGATGCATCAATGATCCATCTTTGATGCATCTGATATGCATCAATGATTCATCTATGATGCATCAATGATCCATCCTTTGATGCATCTATGATGCATCTATGATTCATCTATGATGCATCAATGATCCATCTTTGATGCATCTATGATGCATCAATGATCCATCTTTGATGCATCTATGATGCATCAATGATCCATCTTTGATGCATCTATGATGCATCAATGATCCATCTTTGATTCATCTATGATGCATCTATGATTCATCTATGATGCATCAATGATCCATCTTTGATGCATCTATGATGCATCAATGATCCATCTTTGATGCATCTATGATGCATCTATGATTCATCTATGATGCATCAATGATTCATCTTTGATGCATCTATGATGCATCAATGATCCATCCTTTGATGCATCTATGATGCATCTATGATTCATCTATGATGCATCAATGATCCATCTTTGATGCATCTATGATGCATCAATGATCCATCTTTGATGCATCAATGATCCATCTTTGATGCATCTATGATGCATCAATGATCCATCTTTGATGCATCTATGATTCATCTATGATGCATCAATGATCCATCTTTGATGCATCTATGATGCATCTATGATTCATCTATGATGCATCAATGATCCATCTATGATGCATCTATGTTCCATCTATGATGCATCTATGTTCCATCTATGATGCATTCCATCTATGACGCATCTATGTTCCATCTATGAAGCATCTATGATGCATCTATGATGCATCTATGATCCATCTATGATGCATCTATGTTGCATCTATGATGCATCTGTGATCCATCTATGATGCACCTATGATCCATCTATGATCCTACCTATGATCAATCTACAATCTATGATACATCTATGATGCATCTATGTTCCATTTTTGATGCATCTATGCACTATCTATGATGCATCTATGCACCATCTATGATGCATCATAGATTCATCATAGATACATCATAGATGCATCATAGATGGAACATAGATGGAACATAGATGCATCATAGATGGATCATAGATGCGTCATAGATGGATCATAGATGCATCATAGATGAATCATTGATTGATCTATGATGCATCAATGATCCATCCTTTGATGCATCTATGATGCATCTATGATTCATCTATGATGCATCAATGATCCATCTTTGATGCATCTATGATGCATCAATGATGCATCTATGATTCATCTATGATGCATCAATGATCCATCTTTGATTCATCTATGATGCATCAATGATCCATCTTTGATGCATCTATGATGCATCAATGATCCATCTTTGATGCATCTATGATGCATCTATGATTCATCTATGATGCATCAATGATTCATCTTTGATGCATCTATGATGCATCAATGATCCATCCTTTGATGCATCTATGATGCATCTATGATTCATCTATGATGCATCAATGATCCATCTTTGATGCATCTATGATGCATCAATGATGCATCAATGATCCATCTTTGATGCATCTATGATGCATCAATGATCCATCTTTGATGCATCTATGATGCATCAATGATCCATCTTTGATGCATCTATGATGCATCTATGATTCATCTATGATGCATCAATGATCCATCTTTGATGCATCTATGATGCATCAATGATCCATCCTTTGATGCATCTATGATGCATCATAGATGCATCAATGATCCATCTTTGATGCATTTATGATGCATCAATGATCCATCTTTGATGCATCTACGTTCCATCTATGATGCATCTACGTTCCATCAATGATGCATCTATGATTCATCTATGATCCATCAATGATTCATCTATGATGCATCTATGATCCATCTATGACGCATCTATGATCCATCTATGATGCATCTATGTTCCATCTATGACGCATCTATGATCCATCTATGATCCATCTATGTTCCATCTATGATGCATCTATGATGTATCTATGATGAATCTATGATGCATCATAGATGGTGCATAGATGCATCATAGATAGTGCATAGATGCTTCAAAAATGGAACATAGATGCATCATAGATGTATCATAGATTGTAGATTGATCATAGGTAGGATCATAGATGGATCATAGATGCATCATAGATGGATCATAGATGCATCATAGATGGATCACAGATGCATCATAGCTGCAACATAGATGCATCATAGATGGATCATTGATGCATCATAGATGAATCATAGATGCATCAAAGATGGATCATTGATGCATCATAGATGGATCATTGATGCATCATAGATGCATCAAAGATGGATCATTGATGCATCAAAGATGAATCATTGATGCATCATAGATGAATCATAGATGCATCATAGATGCATCAAAGATGGATCATTGATGCATCATAGATGCATCAAAGATGGATCATTATAGATATTATGGATATTATTATGGATTATGGATTTTATCATTATGGATACATCATAGATGCTTCATAGATGGAACATAGATGCGTCATAGATGGAATGCATCATAGATGGAACATAGATGCATCATAGATGGAACATAGATGCATCATAGATGGAACATAGATGAATCATAGATGCATCATAGATGCATCAAAGATGGAAAATTGATGCATCATAGATGCATCAAAGATGGATCATTGATGCATCATAGATGAATCATAGATGCATCAAAGGATGGATCATTGATGCATCATAGATGCATCAAAGATGGATCATAGATGCATCAAAGATGGATCATTGATGCATCATAGATGCATCAAAGATGGATCATTGATGCATCATAGATGAATCATAGATGCATCATAGATGCATCAAAGATGGATCATTGATGCTATGATGCATCTACGTTCCATCTATGATGCATCTATGATTCATCTATGATCCATCAATGATTCATCTATGATGCATCAATGATCCATCTTTGATGCATCTATGATGCATCTATGATTCATCTATGATGCATCAATGATCCATCTTTGATGCATCTATGATGCATCAATGATCCATCTTTGATGCATCTATGATGCATCTATGATTCATCTATGATGCATCAATGATCCATCTTTGATGCATCTATGATGCATCAATGATCCATCTTTGATGCATCTATGATGCATCTATGATTCATCTATGATGCATCAATGATCCATCTTTGATGCATCTATGATGCATCAATGATCCATCTTTGATGCATCTATGATGCATCAATGATCCATCTATGATGCATCAATGATCCATCTTTGATGCATCTATGATGCATCTATGATTCATCTATGATGCATCAATGATTCATCTTTGATGCATCAATGATCCATCTTTGATGCATCTATGATGCATCAATGATCCATCTATGATGCATCAATGATCCATCTTTGATGCATCTATGATTCATCTATGATGCATCAATGATCCATCTTTGATGCATCTATGATGCATCAATGATCCATCTTTGATGCATCTATGATGCATCTATGATTCATCTATGATGCATCAATGATCCATCTATGATGCATCTATGTTCCATCTATGATGCATCTATGTTCCATCTATGATGCATTCCATCTATGACGCATCTATGTTCCATCTATGAAGCATCTATGATGTATCTATGATGAATCTATGATGCATCTATGATGCATCTATGATCCATCTATGATGCATCTATGTTGCATCTATGATGCATCTGTGATCCATCTATGATGCATCTATGATCCATCTATGATCCTACCTATGATCAATCTACAATCTATGATACATCTATGATGCATCTATGTTCCATTTTTGATGCATCTATGCACTATCTATGATGCATCTATGCACCATCTATGATGCATCATAGATTCATCATAGATACATCATAGATGCATCATAGATGGAACATAGATGGATCATAGATGGATTATAGATGCGTCATAGATGGAACATAGATGCATCATAGATGGATCATAGATGAATCATTGATGGATCTATGATGCATCAATGATCCATCCTTTGATGCATCTATGATGCATCTATGATTCATCTATGATGCATCAATGATCCATCTTTGATGCATCTATGATGCATCAATGATCCATCTTTGATGCATCATCTTTGATGCATCTATGATGCATCAATGATCCATCTTTGATGCATCTATGATGCATCAATGATCCATCTTTGATGCATCTATGATGCATCTATGATTCATCTATGATGCATCAATGATCCATCTTTGATGCATCTATGATGCATCAATGATCCATCTTTGATGCATCTATGATGCATCTATGATTCATCTATGATGCATCAATGATTCATCTTTGATGCATCTATGATGCATCAATGATCCATCCTTTGATGCATCTATGATGCATCTATGATTCATCTATGATGCATCAATGATCCATCTTTGATGCATCTATGATGCATCAATGATGCATCAATGATCCATCTTTGATGCATCTATGATGCATCAATGATCCATCTTTGATGCATCTATGATGCATCAATGATCCATCCTTTGATGCATCTATGATCCATCTTTGATGCATCTATGATGCATCTATGATTCATCTATGATGCATCAATGATCCATCTTTGATGCATCTATGATGCATCAATGATCCATCCTTTGATGCATCTATGATGCATCATAGATGCATCAATGATCCATCTTTGATGCATTTATGATGCATCAATGATCCATCTTTGATGCATCTACGTTCCATCTATGATGCATCTACGTTCCATCTATGATGCATCTATGATTCATCTATGATCCATCAATGATTCATCTATGATGCATCTATGATCCATCTATGATGCATCTATGTTCCATCTATGACGCATCTATGATCCATCTATGATCCATCTATGATGCATCTATGATGTATCTATGATGAATCTATGATGCATCATAGATGGTGCATAGATGCATCATAGATAGTGCATAGATGCATCAAAAATGGAACATAGATGCATCATAGATGTATCATAGATTGTAGATTGATCATAGGTAGGATCATAGATGGATCATAGATGCATCATAGATGGATCACAGATGCATCATAGATGCAACATAGATGCATCATAGATGGATCATAGATGCATCATAGATGCATCATAGATTCATCATAGATACATCATAGATGCTTCATAGATGGAACATAGATGCGTCATAGATGGAATGCATCATAGATGGAACATAGATGCATCATAGATGGAACATAGATGCATCATAGATGGATCATTGATGCATCATAGATGAATCATAGATGCATCATAGATGCATCAAAGATGGATCATTGATGCATCAAAGATGGATCATTGATGCATCATAGATGCATCAAAGATGGATCATTGATGCATCATAGATGAATCATAGATGCATCATAGATGAATCATAGATGCATCAAAGATGGATCATTGATGCATCATAGATGCATCAAAGATGGATCATTGATGCATCAAAGATGGATCATTGATGCATCATAGATGGATCATTGATGCATCATAGATGAATCATAGATGCATCATAGATGCATCAAAGGATGGATCATTGATGCATCATAGATGCATCAAAGATAAATCATTGATGCATCATAGATGAATCATAGATGCATCATAGATGCATCAAAGATGGATCATTGATGCATCATAGATGCGTCAAAGATGGATCATTGATGCATCATAGATGAATCATAGATGCATCATAGATGCATCAAAGATGGATCATTGATGCATCATAGATGCATCAAAGATGGATCATTGATGCATCATAGATGAATCATAGATGCATCATAGATGCATCAAAGGATGGATCATTGATGCATCATAGATGCATCAAAGATGGATCATTGATGCATCATAGATGAATCATTGATGCATCATAGATGCATCAAAGATGGATCATTGATGCATCATAGATGAATCATAGATGCATCATAGATGCATCAAAGATGGATCATTGATGCATCATAGATGCATCAAAGATGGATCACAGATGCATCATAGATGGATCATAGATGCATCATAGATGCATCATAGATGCATCATAGATTCATCATAGATACATCATAGATGCTTCATAGATGGAACATAGATGCGTCATAGATGGAATGCATCATAGATGGAACATAGATGCATCATAGATGAATCATAGATGCATCATAGATGGATCATTGATGCATCATACATGAATCATAGATGCATCATAGATGCATCAAAGATGGATCATTGATGCATCATAGATGCATCAAAGATGGATCATTGATGCATCATAGATGAATCATAGATGCATCATAGATGCATCAAAGGATGGATCATTGATGCATCATAGATGCATCAAAGATGGATCATTGATGCATCATAGATGAATCATAGATGCATCATAGATGCATCAAAGATGGATCATTGATGCATCATAGATGAATCATAGATGCATCAAAGATGGATCATTGATGCATCATAGATGAATCATTGATGGATCATAGATGAATCATAGATGCATCATAGATGGAACGTAGATGCATCATAGCATCAATGATCCATCTTTGATGCATCTATGATTCATCTATGATGCATCAATGATCCATCTTTGATGCATCTATGATGCATCAATGATCCATCTTTGATGCATCTATGATCCATCTTTGATGCATCTATGATGCATCAATGATCCATCCTTTGATGCATCTATGATTCATCTATTATGCATCAATGATCATAGATGCATCAAAAATGGAACATAGATGCATCATAGATGTATCAAAGATAGATGCATCTATGATTCATCTATGATGCATCAATGATCCATCTTTGATGCATCTATGATGCATCAATGATCCATCTTTGATGCATCTATGATCCATCTTTGATGCATCTATGATGCATCAATGATCCATCCTTTGATGCATCTTTGATGCATCTATGATGCATCAATGATCCATCCTTTGATGCATCTATGATTCATCTATGATGCATCAATGATCCATCTTTGATGCATCTATGATGCATCAATGATCCATCTTTGATGCATCTATGATGCATCTATGATTCATCTATGATGCATCAATGATCCATCTTTGATGCATCTATGATGCATCAATGATTCATCTATGATGCATCAATGATCCATCTTTGATGCATCTATGATGCATCAATGATCCATCCTTTGATGCATCTATGATGCATCTATGATTCATCTATGATGCATCAATGATCCATCTTTGATGCATCTATGATGCATCTATGATTCATCTATGATGCATCAATGATCCATCTATGATGCATCTATGTTCCATCTATGATGCATCTATGTTCCATCTATGATGCATTCCATCTATGACAAATCTATGTTCCATCTATGAAGCATCTATGATGTATCTATGATGCATCAATGATCCATCTATGATGCATCTATGTTCCATCTATGATGCATCTATGTTCCATCTATGATGCATTCCATCTATGACGCATCTATGTTCCATCTATGAAGCATCTATGATGTATCTATGATGAATCTATGATGCATCTATGATGCATCTATGATCCATCTATGATGCATCTATGTTGCATCTATGATGCATCTGTGATCCATCTATGATGCATCTATGATCCATCTATGATCCTACCTATGATCAATCTACAATCTATGATACATCTATGATGCATCTATGTTCCATTTTTGATGCATCTATGCACTATCTATGATGCATCTATGCACCATCTATGATGCATCATAGATTCATCATAGATACATCATAGATGCATCATAGATGGAACATAGATGGATCATAGATGGATTATAGATGCGTCATAGATGGAACATAGATGCATCATAGATGGATCATAGATGCGTCATAGATGGATCATAGATGCATCATAGATGAATCATTGATGGATCAATGATGCATCAATGATCCATCCTTTGATCCATCTATGATCCATCTATGATGCATCTATGATGTATCTATGATGAATCTATGATGCATCATAGATGGTGCATAGATGCATCATAGATAGTGCATAGATGCATCAAAAATGGAACATAGATGCATCATAGATGTATCATAGATTGTAGATTGATCATAGGTAGGATCATAGATGGATCATAGATGCATCATAGATGGATCACAGATGCATCATAGATGCAACATAGATGCATCATAGATGGATCATAGATGCATCATAGATGCATCATAGATTCATCATAGATACATCATAGATGCTTCATAGATGGAACATAGATGCGTCATAGATGGAATGCATCATAGATGGAACATAGATGCATCATAGATGGAACATAGATGCATCATAGATGGATCATTGATGCATCATAGATGAATCATAGATGCATCATAGATGCATCAAAGATGGATCATTGATGCATCAAAGATGGATCATTGATGCATCATAGATGCATCAAAGATGGATCATTGATGCATCATAGATGAATCATAGATGCATCATAGATGAATCATAGATGCATCAAAGATGGATCATTGATGCATCATAGATGCATCAAAGATGGATCATTGATGCATCAAAGATGGATCATTGATGCATCATAGATGGATCATTGATGCATCATAGATGAATCATAGATGCATCATAGATGCATCAAAGGATGGATCATTGATGCATCATAGATGCGTCAAAGATGGATCATTGATGCATCATAGATGAATCATAGATGCATCATAGATGCATCAAAGATGGATCATTGATGCATCATAGATGCATCAAAGATGGATCATTGATGCATCATAGATGAATCATAGATGCATCATAGATGCATCAAAGGATGGATCATTGATGCATCATAGATGCATCAAAGATGGATCATTGATGCATCAAAGATGGATCATTGATGCATCATAGATGCATCAAAGATGGATCATTGATGCATCATAGATGAATCATAGATGCATCATAGATGAATCATAGATGCATCAAAGATGGATCATTGATGCATCATAGATGCATCAAAGATGGATCATTGATGCATCAAAGATGGATCATTGATGCATCATAGATGGATCATTGATGCATCCTTTGATGCATCTATGATGCATCTATGATTCATCTATGATGCATCAATGATCCATCTATGATGCATCAATGATCCATCTTTGATGCATCAATGATCCATCTTTGATGCATCTATGATGCATCAATGATCCATCTTTGATGCATCTATGATTCATCTATGATGCATCTATGATTCATCTATGATGCATCAATGATCCATCTTTGATGCATCTATGATGCATCAATGATCCATCTTTGATGCATCAATGATCCATCTTTGATGCATCTATGATGCATCTATGATTCATCTATGATGCATCAATGATCCATCTATGATGCATCTATGTTCCATCTATGATGCATCTATGTTCCATCTATGATGCATTCCATCTATGACGCATCTATGTTCCATCTATGAAGCATCTATGATGTATCTATGATGAATCTATGATGCATCTATGATGCATCTATGATCCATCTATGATGCATCTATGTTGCATCTATGATGCATCTATGCACCATCTATGATGCATCATAGATTCATCATAGATACATCATAGATGCATCATAGATGGAACATAGATGGATCATAGATGGATTATAGATGCGTCATAGATGGAACATAGATGCATCATAGATGGATCATAGATGAATCATTGATGGATCTATGATGCATCAATGATCCATCCTTTGATGCATCTATGATGCATCTATGATTCATCTATGATGCATCAATGATCCATCTTTGATGCATCTATGATGCATCAATGATCCATCTTTGATGCATCATCTTTGATGCATCTATGATGCATCAATGATCCATCTTTGATGCATCTATGATGCATCAATGATCCATCTTTGATGCATCTATGATGCATCTATGATTCATCTATGATGCATCAATGATCCATCTTTGATGCATCTATGATGCATCAATGATCCATCTTTGATGCATCTATGATGCATCTATGATTCATCTATGATGCATCAATGATTCATCTTTGATGCATCTATGATGCATCAATGATCCATCCTTTGATGCATCTATGATGCATCTATGATTCATCTATGATGCATCAATGATCCATCTTTGATGCATCTATGATGCATCAATGATGCATCAATGATCCATCTTTGATGCATCTATGATGCATCAATGATCCATCTTTGATGCATCTATGATCCATCTTTGATGCATCTATGATGCATCTATGATTCATCTATGATGCATCAATGATCCATCTTTGATGCATCTATGATGCATCAATGATCCATCCTTTGATGCATCTATGATGCATCATAGATGCATCAATGATCCATCTTTGATGCATTTATGATGCATCAATGATCCATCTTTGATGCATCTACGTTCCATCTATGATGCATCTACGTTCCATCTATGATGCATCTATGATTCATCTATGATCCATCAATGATTCATCTATGATGCATCTATGATCCATCTATGATGCATCTATGTTCCATCTATGACGCATCTATGATCCATCTATGATCCATCTATGATGCATCTATGATGTATCTATGATGAATCTATGATGCATCATAGATGGTGCATAGATGCATCATAGATAGTGCATAGATGCATCAAAAATGGAACATAGATGCATCATAGATGTATCATAGATTGTAGATTGATCATAGGTAGGATCATAGATGGATCATAGATGCATCATAGATGGATCACAGATGCATCATAGATGCAACATAGATGCATCATAGATGGATCATAGATGCATCATAGATGCATCATAGATTCATCATAGATACATCATAGATGCTTCATAGATGGAACATAGATGCGTCATAGATGGAATGCATCATAGATGGAACATAGATGCATCATAGATGGAACATAGATGCATCATAGATGGATCATTGATGCATCATAGATGAATCATAGATGCATCATAGATGCATCAAAGATGGATCATTGATGCATCAAAGATGGATCATTGATGCATCATAGATGCATCAAAGATGGATCATTGATGCATCATAGATGAATCATAGATGCATCATAGATGAATCATAGATGCATCAAAGATGGATCATTGATGCATCATAGATGCATCAAAGATGGATCATTGATGCATCAAAGATGGATCATTGATGCATCATAGATGGATCATTGATGCATCATAGATGAATCATAGATGCATCATAGATGCATCAAAGGATGGATCATTGATGCATCATAGATGCATCAAAGATAAATCATTGATGCATCATAGATGAATCATAGATGCATCATAGATGCATCAAAGATGGATCATTGATGCATCATAGATGCGTCAAAGATGGATCATTGATGCATCATAGATGAATCATAGATGCATCATAGATGCATCAAAGATGGATCATTGATGCATCATAGATGCATCAAAGATGGATCATTGATGCATCATAGATGAATCATAGATGCATCATAGATGCATCAAAGGATGGATCATTGATGCATCATAGATGCATCAAAGATGGATCATTGATGCATCATAGATGAATCATAGATGCATCATAGATGCATCAAAGATGGATCATTGATGCATCATAGATGCATCAAAGATGGATCACAGATGCATCATAGATGGATCATAGATGCATCATAGATGCATCATAGATGCATCATAGATTCATCATAGATACATCATAGATGCTTCATAGATGGAACATAGATGCGTCATAGATGGAATGCATCATAGATGGAACATAGATGCATCATAGATGAATCATAGATGCATCATAGATGGATCATTGATGCATCATAGATGAATCATAGATGCATCATAGATGCATCAAAGATGGATCATTGATGCATCATAGATGCATCAAAGATGGATCATTGATGCATCATAGATGAATCATAGATGCATCATAGATGCATCAAAGGATGGATCATTGATGCATCATAGATGCATCAAAGATGGATCATTGATGCATCATAGATGAATCATAGATGCATCATAGATGCATCAAAGATGGATCATTGATGCATCATAGATGAATCATAGATGCATCAAAGATGGATCATTGATGCATCATAGATGAATCATTGATGGATCATAGATGAATCATAGATGCATCATAGATGGAACGTAGATGCATCATAGCATCAATGATCCATCTTTGATGCATCTATGATTCATCTATGATGCATCAATGATCCATCTTTGATGCATCTATGATGCATCAATGATCCATCTTTGATGCATCTATGATCCATCTTTGATGCATCTATGATGCATCAATGATCCATCCTTTGATGCATCTATGATTCATCTATTATGCATCAATGATCATAGATGCATCAAAAATGGAACATAGATGCATCATAGATGTATCAAAGATAGATGCATCTATGATTCATCTATGATGCATCAATGATCCATCTTTGATGCATCTATGATGCATCAATGATCCATCTTTGATGCATCTATGATCCATCTTTGATGCATCTATGATGCATCAATGATCCATCCTTTGATGCATCTTTGATGCATCTATGATGCATCAATGATCCATCCTTTGATGCATCTATGATTCATCTATGATGCATCAATGATCCATCTTTGATGCATCTATGATGCATCAATGATCCATCTTTGATGCATCTATGATGCATCTATGATTCATCTATGATGCATCAATGATCCATCTTTGATGCATCTATGATGCATCAATGATTCATCTATGATGCATCAATGATCCATCTTTGATGCATCTATGATGCATCAATGATCCATCCTTTGATGCATCTATGATGCATCTATGATTCATCTATGATGCATCAATGATCCATCTTTGATGCATCTATGATGCATCTATGATTCATCTATGATGCATCAATGATCCATCTATGATGCATCTATGTTCCATCTATGATGCATCTATGTTCCATCTATGATGCATTCCATCTATGACAAATCTATGTTCCATCTATGAAGCATCTATGATGTATCTATGATGCATCAATGATCCATCTATGATGCATCTATGTTCCATCTATGATGCATCTATGTTCCATCTATGATGCATTCCATCTATGACGCATCTATGTTCCATCTATGAAGCATCTATGATGTATCTATGATGAATCTATGATGCATCTATGATGCATCTATGATCCATCTATGATGCATCTATGTTGCATCTATGATGCATCTGTGATCCATCTATGATGCATCTATGATCCATCTATGATCCTACCTATGATCAATCTACAATCTATGATACATCTATGATGCATCTATGTTCCATTTTTGATGCATCTATGCACTATCTATGATGCATCTATGCACCATCTATGATGCATCATAGATTCATCATAGATACATCATAGATGCATCATAGATGGAACATAGATGGATCATAGATGGATTATAGATGCGTCATAGATGGAACATAGATGCATCATAGATGGATCATAGATGCGTCATAGATGGATCATAGATGCATCATAGATGAATCATTGATGGATCAATGATGCATCAATGATCCATCCTTTGATCCATCTATGATCCATCTATGATGCATCTATGATGTATCTATGATGAATCTATGATGCATCATAGATGGTGCATAGATGCATCATAGATAGTGCATAGATGCATCAAAAATGGAACATAGATGCATCATAGATGTATCATAGATTGTAGATTGATCATAGGTAGGATCATAGATGGATCATAGATGCATCATAGATGGATCACAGATGCATCATAGATGCAACATAGATGCATCATAGATGGATCATAGATGCATCATAGATGCATCATAGATTCATCATAGATACATCATAGATGCTTCATAGATGGAACATAGATGCGTCATAGATGGAATGCATCATAGATGGAACATAGATGCATCATAGATGGAACATAGATGCATCATAGATGGATCATTGATGCATCATAGATGAATCATAGATGCATCATAGATGCATCAAAGATGGATCATTGATGCATCAAAGATGGATCATTGATGCATCATAGATGCATCAAAGATGGATCATTGATGCATCATAGATGAATCATAGATGCATCATAGATGAATCATAGATGCATCAAAGATGGATCATTGATGCATCATAGATGCATCAAAGATGGATCATTGATGCATCAAAGATGGATCATTGATGCATCATAGATGGATCATTGATGCATCATAGATGAATCATAGATGCATCATAGATGCATCAAAGGATGGATCATTGATGCATCATAGATGCGTCAAAGATGGATCATTGATGCATCATAGATGAATCATAGATGCATCATAGATGCATCAAAGATGGATCATTGATGCATCATAGATGCATCAAAGATGGATCATTGATGCATCATAGATGAATCATAGATGCATCATAGATGCATCAAAGGATGGATCATTGATGCATCATAGATGCATCAAAGATGGATCATTGATGCATCATAGATGAATCATTGATGCATCATAGATGCATCAAAGATGGATCATTGATGCATCATAGATGAATCATAGATGCATCATAGATGCATCAAAGATGGATCATTGATGCATCATAGATGCATCAAAGATGGATCACAGATGCATCATAGATGGATCATAGATGCATCATAGATGCATCATAGATTCATCATAGATACATCATAGATGCTTCATAGATGGAACATAGATGCGTCATAGATGGAATGCATCATAGATGGAACATAGATGCATCATAGATGGAACATAGATGCATCATAGATGGATCATTGATCCATCATAGATGAATCATAGATGCATCATAGATGGATCATTGATGCATCATAGATGAATCATAGATGCATCATAGATGCATCAAAGATGGATCATTGATGCATCATAGATGAATCATAGATGCATCATAGATGCATCAAAGGATGGATCATTGATGCATCATAGATGCATCAAAGATGGATCATTGATGCATCATAGATGAATCATAGATGCATCATAGATGCATCAAAGATGGATCATTGATGCATCATAGATGAATCATAGATGCATCAAAGATGGATCATTGATGCATCATAGATGAATCATTGATGGATCATAGATGAATCATAGATGCATCATAGATGGAACGTAGATGCATCATAGCATCAATGATCCATCTTTGATGCATCTATGATTCATCTATGATGCATCAATGATCCATCTTTGATGCATCTATGATGCATCAATGATCCATCTTTGATGCATCTATGATCCATCTTTGATGCATCTATGATGCATCAATGATCCATCCTTTGATGCATCTATGATTCATCTATTATGCATCAATGATCATAGATGCATCAAAAATGGAACATAGATGCATCATAGATGTATCAAAGATAGATGCATCTATGATTCATCTATGATGCATCAATGATCCATCTTTGATGCATCTATGATGCATCAATGATCCATCTTTGATGCATCTATGATCCATCTTTGATGCATCTATGATGCATCAATGATCCATCCTTTGATGCATCTTTGATGCATCTATGATGCATCAATGATCCATCCTTTGATGCATCTATGATTCATCTATGATGCATCAATGATCCATCTTTGATGCATCTATGATGCATCAATGATCCATCTTTGATGCATCTATGATGCATCTATGATTCATCTATGATGCATCAATGATCCATCTTTGATGCATCTATGATGCATCAATGATTCATCTATGATGCATCAATGATCCATCTTTGATGCATCTATGATGCATCAATGATCCATCCTTTGATGCATCTATGATGCATCTATGATTCATCTATGATGCATCAATGATCCATCTTTGATGCATCTATGATGCATCTATGATTCATCTATGATGCATCAATGATCCATCTATGATGCATCTATGTTCCATCTATGATGCATCTATGTTCCATCTATGATGCATTCCATCTATGACAAATCTATGTTCCATCTATGAAGCATCTATGATGTATCTATGATGCATCAATGATCCATCTATGATGCATCTATGTTCCATCTATGATGCATCTATGTTCCATCTATGATGCATTCCATCTATGACGCATCTATGTTCCATCTATGAAGCATCTATGATGTATCTATGATGAATCTATGATGCATCTATGATGCATCTATGATCCATCTATGATGCATCTATGTTGCATCTATGATGCATCTGTGATCCATCTATGATGCATCTATGATCCATCTATGATCCTACCTATGATCAATCTACAATCTATGATACATCTATGATGCATCTATGTTCCATTTTTGATGCATCTATGCACTATCTATGATGCATCTATGCACCATCTATGATGCATCATAGATTCATCATAGATACATCATAGATGCATCATAGATGGAACATAGATGGATCATAGATGGATTATAGATGCGTCATAGATGGAACATAGATGCATCATAGATGGATCATAGATGCGTCATAGATGGATCATAGATGCATCATAGATGAATCATTGATGGATCAATGATGCATCAATGATCCATCCTTTGATGCATCTATGATGCATCTATGATTCATCTATGATGCATCAATGATCCATCTTTGATGCATCTATGATGCATCAATGATCCATCTTTGATGCATCTATGATGCATCTATGATTCATCTATGATGCATCAATGATCCATCTTTGATGCATCTATGATGCATCAATGATCCATCTTTGATGCATCTATGATGCATCTATGATTCATCTATGATGCATCAATGATTCATCTTTGATGCATCTATGATGCATCAATGATCCATCCTTTGATGCATCTATGATGCATCTATGATTCATCTATGATGCATCAATGATCCATCTTTGATGCATCTATGATGCATCAATGATCCATCTTTGATGCATCTATGATCCATCTTTGATGCATCTATGATGCATCAATGATCCATCTTTGATGCATTTATGATGCATCAATGATCCATCTTTGATGCATCTACGTTCCATCTATGATGCATCTACGTTCCATCTATGATGCATCTATGATTCATCTATGATCCATCAATGATTCATCTATGATGCATCTATGATCCATCTATGATGCATCTATGTTCCATCTATGACGCATCTATGATCCATCTATGATCCATCTATGATGCATCTATGATGTATCTATGATGAATCTATGATGCATCATAGATGGTGCATAGATGCATCATAGATAGTGCATAGATGCATCAAAAATGGAACATAGATGCATCATAGATGTATCATAGATTGTAGATTGATCATAGGTAGGATCATAGATGGATCATAGATGCATCATAGATGGATCACAGATGCATCATAGATGCAACATAGATGCATCATAGATGGATCATAGATGCATCATAGATGCATCATAGATTCATCATAGATACATCATAGATGCTTCATAGATGGAACATAGATGCATCATAGATGGAACATAGATGCATCATAGATGGATCATTGATGCATCATAGATGAATCATAGATGCATCATAGATGCATCAAAGATGAATCATAGATGCATCAAAGATGGATCATTGATGCATCATAGATGCATCAAAGATGGATCATTGATGCATCAAAGATGGATCATTGATGCATCATAGATGCATCATTGATGCATCATAGATGCATCATTGATGCATCATAGATGCATCAAAGATGGATCATTGATGCATCATAGATGCATCAAAGATGGATCATTGATGCATCATAGATGAATCATAGATGCATCATAGATGCATCAAAGGATGGATCATTGATGCATCATAGATGCATCAAAGATAAATCATTGATGCATCATAGATGAATCATAGATGCATCATAGATGCATCAAAGATGGATCATTGATGCATCATAGATGCGTCAAAGATGGATCATTGATGCATCATAGATGAATCATAGATGCATCATAGATGCATCAAAGATGGATCATTGATGCATCATAGATGCATCAAAGATGGATCATTGATGCATCATAGATGAATCATAGATGCATCATAGATGCATCAAAGGATGGATCATTGATGCATCATAGATGCATCAAAGATGGATCATTGATGCATCATAGATGAATCATTGATGCATCATAGATGCATCAAAGATGGATCATTGATGCATCATAGATGAATCATAGATGCATCATAGATGCATCAAAGATGGATCATTGATGCATCATAGATGCATCAAAGATGGATCACAGATGCATCATAGATGGATCATAGATGCATCATAGATGCATCATAGATTCATCATAGATACATCATAGATGCTTCATAGATGGAACATAGATGCGTCATAGATGGAATGCATCATAGATGGAACATAGATGCATCATAGATGGAACATAGATGCATCATAGATGGATCATTGATCCATCATAGATGAATCATAGATGCATCATAGATGGATCATTGATGCATCATAGATGAATCATAGATGCATCATAGATGCATCAAAGATGGATCATTGATGCATCATAGATGCATCAAAGATGGATCATTGATGCATCATAGATGAATCATAGATGCATCATAGATGCATCAAAGGATGGATCATTGATGCATCATAGATGCATCAAAGATGGATCATTGATGCATCATAGATGAATCATAGATGCATCATAGATGCATCAAAGATGGATCATTGATGCATCATAGATGCATCAAAGATGGATCATTGATGCATCATAGATGAATCATAGATGCATCAAAGATGGATCATTGATGCATCATAGATGAATCATTGATGGATCATAGATGAATCATAGATGCATCATAGATGGAACGTAGATGCATCATAGCATCAATGATCCATCTTTGATGCATCTATGATTCGTCTATGATGCATCAATGATCCATCTTTGATGCATCTATGATGCATCAATGATCCATCTTTGATGCATCTATGATCCATCTTTGATGCATCTATGATGCATCAATGATCCATCCTTTGATGCATCTATGATTCATCTATTATGCATCAATGATCATAGATGCATCAAAAATGGAACATAGATGCATCATAGATGTATCAAAGATAGATGCATCTATGATTCATCTATGATGCATCAATGATCCATCTTTGATGCATCCATGATAAATCAATGATCCATCTTTGATGCATCTATGATCCATCTTTGATGCATCTATGATGCATCAATGATCCATCCTTTGATGCATCTATGATTCATCTATGATGCATCAATGATCCATCTTTGATGCATCTATGATGCATCTATGATTCATCTATGATGCATCAATGATCCATCTTTGATGCATCTATGATGCATCAATGATTCATCTATGATGCATCAATGATCCATCTTTGATGCATCTATGATGCATCAATGATCCATCCTTTGATGCATCTATGATGCATCTATGATTCATCTATGATGCATCAATGATCCATCTTTGATGCATCTATGATGCATCTATGATTCATCTATGATGCATCAATGATCCATCTATGATGCATCTATGTTCCATCTATGATGCATCTATGTTCCATCTATGATGCATTCCATCTATGACAAATCTATGTTCCATCTATGAAGCATCTATGATGTATCTATGATGCATCTATGATGCATCTATGATCCATCTATGATGCATCTATGTTGCATCTATGATGCATCTGTGATCCATCTATGATGCATCTATGATCCATCTATGATCCTACCTATGATCAATCTACAATCTATGATACATCTATGATGCATCTATGTTCCATTTTTGATGCATCTATGATACATCTATGATGCATCTATGTTCCATTTTTGATGCATCTATGCACTATCTATGATGCATCTATGCACCATCTATGATGCATCATAGATTCATCATAGATACATCATAGATGCATCATAGATGGAACATAGATGGATCATAGATGAATCAAAGATGCATCATAGATAAATCATAGATGCATCATAGATGCATCAAAGATGGATCATTGATGCATCATAGATGCATCAAAGATGGATCATTGATGCATCATAGATGAATCATAGATGCATCATAGATGCATCAAAGATGGATCATTGATGCATCATAGATGCATCAAAGATGGATCACAGATGCATCATAGATGAATCAAAGATGCATCATAGATAAATCATAGATGCATCATAGATGCATCAAAGATGGATCATTGATGCATCATAGATGCATCAAAGATGGATCATTGATGCATCATAGATGAATCATAGATGCATCATAGATGCATCAAAGATGGATCATTGATGCATCATAGATGCATCAAAGATGGATCACAGATGCATCATAGATGGATCATAGATGCATCATAGATGCATCATAGATTCATCATAGATACATCATAGATGCTTCATAGATGGAACATAGATGCGTCATAGATGGAATGCATCATAGATGGAACATAGATGCATCATAGATGGAACATAGATGCATCATAGATGGATCATTGATGCATCATAGATGAATCATAGATGCATCATAGATGCATCAAAGATGGATCATTGATGCATCATAGATGCATCAAAGATGGATCATTGATGCATCATAGATGAATCATAGATGCATCATAGATGCATCAAAGGATGGATCATTGATGCATCATAGATGCATCAAAGATGGATCATTGATGCATCATGGATGAATCATAGATGCATCATAGATGCATCAAAGATGGATCATTGATGCATCATAGATGCATCAAAGATGGATCATTGATGCATCATAGATGAATCATAGATGCATCATAGATGCATCAAAGATGGATCATTGATGCATCATAGATGAATCATTGATGGATCATAGATGCATCAAAGATGGATCATTGATGCATCATAGATGAATCATTGATGGATCATAGATGAATCATAGATGCATCATAGATGGAACGTAGATGCATCATAGCATCAATGATCCATCTTTGATGCATCTATGATGCATCTATGATTCATCTATGATGCATCAATGATCCATCTTTGATGCATCTATGATGCATCAATGATCCATCTTTGATGCATCTATGATCCATCTTTGATGCATCTATGATGCATCAATGATCCATCCTTTGATGCATCTATGATTCATCTATGATGCATCAATGATCCATCTTTGATGCATCTATGATGCATCAATTTTCCATCTTTGATGCATCTATGATGCATCCATGATTCATCTATGATGCATCAATGATCCATCTTTGATGCATCTGATATGCATCAATGATTCATCTATGATGCATCAATGATCCATCCTTTGATGCATCTATGATGCATCTATGATTCATCTATGATGCATCAATGATCCATCTTTGATGCATCTATGATGCATCAATGATCCATCTTTGATGCATCTATGATGCATCAATGATCCATCTTTGATGCATCTATGATGCATCAATGATCCATCTTTGATTCATCTATGATGCATCTATGATTCATCTATGATGCATCAATGATCCATCTTTGATGCATCTATGATGCATCAATGATCCATCTTTGATGCATCTATGATGCATCTATGATTCATCTATGATGCATCAATGATTCATCTTTGATGCATCTATGATGCATCAATGATCCATCCTTTGATGCATCTATGATGCATCTATGATTCATCTATGATGCATCAATGATCCATCTTTGATGCATCTATGATGCATCAATGATCCATCTTTGATGCATCAATGATCCATCTTTGATGCATCTATGATGCATCAATGATCCATCTTTGATGCATCTATGATTCATCTATGATGCATCAATGATCCATCTTTGATGCATCTATGATGCATCTATGATTCATCTATGATGCATCAATGATCCATCTATGATGCATCTATGTTCCATCTATGATGCATCTATGTTCCATCTATGATGCATTCCATCTATGACGCATCTATGTTCCATCTATGAAGCATCTATGATGCATCTATGATGCATCTATGATCCATCTATGATGCATCTATGTTGCATCTATGATGCATCTGTGATCCATCTATGATGCACCTATGATCCATCTATGATCCTACCTATGATCAATCTACAATCTATGATACATCTATGATGCATCTATGTTCCATTTTTGATGCATCTATGCACTATCTATGATGCATCTATGCACCATCTATGATGCATCATAGATTCATCATAGATACATCATAGATGCATCATAGATGGAACATAGATGGAACATAGATGCATCATAGATGGATCATAGATGCGTCATAGATGGATCATAGATGCATCATAGATGAATCATTGATTGATCTATGATGCATCAATGATCCATCCTTTGATGCATCTATGATGCATCTATGATTCATCTATGATGCATCAATGATCCATCTTTGATGCATCTATGATGCATCAATGATGCATCTATGATTCATCTATGATGCATCAATGATCCATCTTTGATTCATCTATGATGCATCAATGATCCATCTTTGATGCATCTATGATGCATCAATGATCCATCTTTGATGCATCTATGATGCATCAATGATCCATCTTTGATGCATCTATGATGCATCTATGATTCATCTATGATGCATCAATGATTCATCTTTGATGCATCTATGATGCATCAATGATCCATCCTTTGATGCATCTATGATGCATCTATGATTCATCTATGATGCATCAATGATCCATCTTTGATGCATCTATGATGCATCAATGATGCATCAATGATCCATCTTTGATGCATCTATGATGCATCAATGATCCATCTTTGATGCATCTATGATGCATCAATGATCCATCTTTGATGCATCTATGATGCATCTATGATTCATCTATGATGCATCAATGATCCATCTTTGATGCATCTATGATGCATCAATGATCCATCCTTTGATGCATCTATGATGCATCATAGATGCATCAATGATCCATCTTTGATGCATTTATGATGCATCAATGATCCATCTTTGATGCATCTACGTTCCATCTATGATGCATCTACGTTCCATCAATGATGCATCTATGATTCATCTATGATCCATCAATGATTCATCTATGATGCATCTATGATCCATCTATGACGCATCTATGATCCATCTATGATGCATCTATGTTCCATCTATGACGCATCTATGATCCATCTATGATCCATCTATGTTCCATCTATGATGCATCTATGATGTATCTATGATGAATCTATGATGCATCATAGATGGTGCATAGATGCATCATAGATAGTGCATAGATGCTTCAAAAATGGAACATAGATGCATCATAGATGTATCATAGATTGTAGATTGATCATAGGTAGGATCATAGATGGATCATAGATGCATCATAGATGGATCATAGATGCATCATAGATGGATCACAGATGCATCATAGATGCAACATAGATGCATCATAGATGGATCATAGATGCATCATAGATGCATCATAGATTCATCATAGATACATCATAGATGCTTCATAGATGGAACATAGATGCGTCATAGATGGAATGCATCATAGATAGAACATAGATGCATCATAGATGGAACATAGATGCATCATAGATGGATCATTGATGCATCATAGATGAATCATAGATGCATCATAGATGCATCAAAGATGGATCATTGATGCATCATAGATGCATCAAAGATGGATCATTGATGCATCATAGATGAATTATAGATGCATCATAGATGAATCATAGATGCATCAAAGATGGATCATTGATGCATCATAGATGCATCAAAGATGGATCATTGATGCATCATAGATGAATCATAGATGCATCATAGATGCATCAATGATTCATCTTTGATGCATCTATGATGCATCAATGATCCATCCTTTGATGCATCTATGATGCATCTATGATTCATCTATGATGCATCAATGATCCATCTTTGATGCATCTATGATGCATCAATGATCCATCTTTGATGCATCTATGATGCATCAATGATCCATCTTTGATGCATCTATGATGCATCAATGTTCCATCTTTGATGCATCTATGATTCATCTATGATGCATCTATGATTCATCTATGATGCATCAATGATCCATCTTTGATGCATCTATGATGCATCTATGATTCATCTATGATGCATCAATGATCCATCTATGATGCATCTATGATGCATCAATGATCCATCTATGATGCATCTATGATGCATCAATGATCCATCTTTGATGCATCAATGATCCATCTTTGATGCATCTATGATGCATCTATGATTCATCTATGTTGCATCAATGATTCATCTTTGATGCATCTATGATGCATCAATGATCCATCCTTTGATGCATCTATGATGCATCTATGATTCATCTATGATGCATCAATGATCCATCTTTGATGCATCTATGATGCATCAATGATCCATCTTTGATGCATCAATGATCCATCTTTGATGCATCTATGATGCATCAATGATCCATCTTTGATGCATCTATGATTCATCTATGATGCATCAATGATCCATCTTTGATGCATCTATGATGCATCAATGATCCATCTTTGATGCATCTATGATGCATTTATGATTCATCTATGATGCATCAATGATCCATCTATGATGCATCTATGTTCCATCTATGATGCATCTATGTTCCATCTATGATGCATTCCATCTATGACGAATCTATGTTCCATCTATGAAGCATCTATGATGTATCTATGATGAATCTATGATGCATCTATGATGCATCTATGATCCATCTATGATGCATCTATGTTGCATCTATGATGCATCTGTGATCCATCTATGATGCATCTATGATCCATCTATGATCCTACCTATGATCAATCTACAATCTATGATACATCTATGATGCAACTATGTTCCATTTTTGATGCATCTATGATACATCTATGATGCATCTATGTTCCATTTTTGATGCATCTATGCACTATCTATGATGCATCTATGCACCATCTATGATGCATCTACGTTCCATCTATGATGCATCTATGATTCATCTATGATCCATCAATGATTCATCTATGATGCATCTATGATCCATCTATGACGCATCTATGATCCATCTATGATGCATCTATGTTCCATCTATGACGCATCTATGATCCATCTATGATCCATCTATGTTCCATCTATGATGCATCTATGATGTATCTATGATGAATCTATGATGCATCATAGATGGTGCATAGATGCATCATAGATAGTGCATAGATGCATCAAAAATGGAACATAGATGCATCATAGATGTATCATAGATTGTAGATTGATCATAGGTAGGATCATAGATGGATCATAGATGCATCATAGATGGATCATAGATGCATCATAGATGGATCACAGATGCATCATAGATGCAACATAGATGCATCATAGATGGATCATTGATGCATCATAGATGCATCATAGATTCATCATAGATACATCATAGATGCTTCATAGATGGAACATAGATGCGTCATAGATGGAATGCATCATAGATAGAACATAGATGCATCATAGATGGAACATAGATGCATCATAGATGGATCATTGATGCATCATAGATGAATCATAGATGCATCATAGATGCATCAAAGATGGATCATTGATGCATCATAGATGCATCAAAGATGGATCATTGATGCATCATAGATGAATCATAGATGCATCATAGATGAATCATAGATGCATCAAAGATGGATCATTGATGCATCATAGATGCATCAAAGATGGATCATTGATGCATCATAGATGCATCAAAGATGGATCATTGATGCATCATAGATGCATCAAAGATGGATCATTGATGCATCATAGATGAATCATAGATGCATCATAGATGCATCAATGATTCATCTTTGATGCATCTATGATGCATCAATGATCCATCCTTTGATGCATCTATGATGCATCTATGATTCATCTATGATGCATCTATGATTCACCTATGATGCATCAATGATCCATCTTTGATGCATCTATGATGCATCAATGATCCATCTTTGATGCATCTATGATGCATCAATGATCCATCTTTGATGCATCTATGATGCATCAATGTTCCATCTTTGATGCATCTATGATTCATCTATGATGCATCTATGATTCATCTATGATGCATCAATGATCCATCTTTGATGCATCTATGATGCATCAATGATCCATCTTTGATGCATCTATGATGCATCTATGATTCATCTATGATGCATCAATGATCCATCTATGATGCATCTATGATCCATCTTTGATGCATCTATGATGCATCAATGATCCATCTTTGATGCATCTATGATGCATCTATGATTCATCTATGATGCATCAATGATCCATCTATGATGCATCTATGATGCATCAATGATCCATCTTTGATGCATCAATGATCCATCTTTGATGCATCTATGATGCATCTATGATTCATCTATGTTGCATCAATGATTCATCTTTGATGCATCTATGATGCATCAATGATCCATCCTTTGATGCATCTATGATGCATCTATGATTCATCTATGATGCATCAATGATCCATCTTTGATGCATCTATGATGCATCAATGATCCATCTTTGATGCATCAATGATCCATCTTTGATGCATCTATGATGCATCAATGATCCATCTTTGATGCATCTATGATTCATCTATGATGCATCAATGATCCATCTTTGATGCATCTATGATGCATCAATGATCCATCTTTGATGCATCTATGATGCATTTATGATTCATCTATGATGCATCAATGATCCATCTATGATGCATCTATGTTCCATCTATGATGCATCTATGTTCCATCTATGATGCATTCCATCTATGACGAATCTATGTTCCATCTATGAAGCATCTATGATGTATCTATGATGAATCTATGATGCATCTATGATGCATCTATGATCCATCTATGATGCATCTATGTTGCATCTATGATGCATCTGTGATCCATCTATGATGCATCTATGATCCATCTATGATCCTACCTATGATCAATCTACAATCTATGATACATCTATGATGCATCTATGTTCCATTTTTGATGCATCTATGATACATCTATGATGCATCTATGTTCCATTTTTGATGCATCTGTGCACTATCTATGATGCATCTATGCACCATCTATGATGCATCTACGTTCCATCTATGATGCATCTATGATTCATCTATGATCCATCAATGATTCATCTATGATGCATCTATGATCCATCTATGATGCATCAATGATCCATCTATGATGCATCTATGTTCCATCTATGATGCATCTATGTTCTATCTATGATGCATTCCATCTATGACGCATCTATGTTCCATCTATGAAGCATCTATGATGTATCTATGATGAATCTATGATGCATCTATGATGCATCAATGATCCATCTATGATGCATCTATGTTGCATCTATGATGCATCTGTGATCCATCTATGATGCATCTATGATCCATCTATGATCCTACCTATGATCAATCTACAATCTATGATACATCTATGATGCATCTATGTTCCATTTTTGATGCATCTATGCACTATCTATGATGCATCTATGCACCATCTATGATGCATCATAGATTCATCATAGATACATCATAGATGCATCATAGATGGAACATTGATGGATCATAGATGAATCATAGATGCATCATAGATGGAACGTAGATGCATCATAGATGGTGCATAGATGCATCATAGATAGTGCATAGATGCATCAAAAATGGAACATAGATGCATCATAGATGTATCATAGATGCATCAAAAATGGAACATAGTTGCATCATAGATGTATCATAGATTGTAGATTGATCATAGGTAGGATCATAGATGGATCATAGATGCATCATAGATGGATCACAGATGCATCATAGATGCAACATAGATGCATCATAGATGGATCATAGATGCATCATAGATGCATCATAGATTCATCTATGATGCATCTATGTTGCATCTATGATGCATCTGTGATCCATCTATGATGCATCTATGATCCATCTATGATCCTACCTATGATCAATCTACAATCTATGATACATCTATGATGCAACTATGTTCCATTTTTGATGCATCTATGATACATCTATGATGCATCTATGTTCCATTTTTGATGCATCTATGCACTATCTATGATGCATCTATGCACCATCTATGATGCATCTACGTTCCATCTATGATGCATCTATGATTCATCTATGATCCATCAATGATTCATCTATGATGCATCTATGATCCATCTATGACGCATCTATGATCCATCTATGATGCATCTATGTTCCATCTATGACGCATCTATGATCCATCTATGATCCATCTATGTTCCATCTATGATGCATCTATGATGTATCTATGATGAATCTATGATGCATCATAGATGGTGCATAGATGCATCATAGATAGTGCATAGATGCATCAAAAATGGAACATAGATGCATCATAGATGTAGGATCATTGATGCAACATAGATGAATCATAGATGCATCATAGATGCATCAAAGATCATAGATAGGATCATAGATGGATCATAGATGCATCATAGATGGATCATAGATGCATCATAGATGGATCACAGATGCATCATAGATGCAACATAGATGCATCATAGATGGATCATTGATGCATCATAGATGCATCATAGATTCATCATAGATACATCATAGATGCTTCATAGATGGAACATAGATGCGTCATAGATGGAATGCATCATAGATAGAACATAGATGCATCATAGATGGAACATAGATGCATCATAGATGGATCATTGATGCATCATAGATGAATCATAGATGCATCATAGATGCATCAAAGATGGATCATTGATGCATCATAGATGCATCAAAGATGGATCATTGATGCATCATAGATGAATCATAGATGCATCATAGATGAATCATAGATGCATCAAAGATGGATCATTGATGCATCATAGATGCATCAAAGATGGATCATTGATGCATCATAGATGCATCAAAGATGGATCATTGATGCATCATAGATGCATCAAAGATGGATCATTGATGCATCATAGATGAATCATAGATGCATCATAGATGCATCAATGATTCATCTTTGATGCATCTATGATGCATCAATGATCCATCCTTTGATGCATCTATGATGCATCTATGATTCATCTATGATGCATCTATGATTCACCTATGATGCATCAATGATCCATCTTTGATGCATCTATGATGCATCAATGATCCATCTTTGATGCATCTATGATGCATCAATGATCCATCTTTGATGCATCTATGATGCATCAATGTTCCATCTTTGATGCATCTATGATTCATCTATGATGCATCTATGATTCATCTATGATGCATCAATGATCCATCTTTGATGCATCTATGATGCATCAATGATCCATCTTTGATGCATCTATGATGCATCTATGATTCATCTATGATGCATCAATGATCCATCTATGATGCATCTATGATGCATCAATGATCCATCTATGATGCATCTATGATGCATCAATGATCCATCTTTGATGCATCAATGATCCATCTTTGATGCATCTATGATGCATCTATGATTCATCTATGTTGCATCAATGATTCATCTTTGATGCATCTATGATGCATCAATGATCCATCCTTTGATGCATCTATGATGCATCTATGATTCATCTATGATGCATCAATGATCCATCTTTGATGCATCTATGATGCATCAATGATCCATCTTTGATGCATCAATGATCCATCTTTGATGCATCTATGATGCATCAATGATCCATCTTTGATGCATCTATGATTCATCTATGATGCATCAATGATCCATCTTTGATGCATCTATGATGCATCAATGATCCATCTTTGATGCATCTATGATGCATTTATGATTCATCTA
Organism: Macrosteles quadrilineatus; assembly: GCF_028750875.1. Lineage (NCBI taxonomy): Eukaryota > Metazoa > Arthropoda > Insecta > Hemiptera > Cicadellidae > Macrosteles > Macrosteles quadrilineatus. The sequence goes on from NW_026542706.1 coordinate 196,856, forward strand.
TGATGCATCAATGATCCATCTATGATGCATCTATGTTCCATCTATGATGCATCTATGTTCCATCTATGATGCATTCCATCTATGACGAATCTATGTTCCATCTATGAAGCATCTATGATGTATCTATGATGAATCTATGATGCATCTATGATGCATCTATGATCCATCTATAATGCATCTATGTTGCATCTATGATGCATCTGTGATCCATCTATGATGCATCTATGATCCATCTATGATCCTACCTATGATCAATCTACAATCTATGATACATCTATGATGCATCTATGTTCCATTTTTGATGCATCTATGATACATCTATGATTCATCTATGTTCCATTTTTGATGCATCTGTGCACTATCTATGATGCATCTATGCACCATCTATGATGCATCTACGTTCCATCTATGATGCATCTATGATTCATCTATGATCCATCAATGATTCATCTATGATGCATCTATGATCCATCTATGACGCATCTATAATCTATCTATGAATCATCATCCATCTATTGATGCATCTATGATGCATCTATGATTCATCTATGATGCATCAATGATTCATCTTTGATGCATCTATGATGCATCAATGATCCATCCTTTGATGCATCTATGATGCATCTATGATTCATCTATGATGCATCAATGATGCATCAATGATCCATCTTTGATGCATCAATGATCCATCTTTGATGCATCTATGATTCATCTATGATGCATCAATGATCCATCTTTGATGCATCTATGATGCATCAATGATCCATCTTTGATGCATCTATGATGCATCTATGATTCATCTATGATGCATCAATGATTCATCTATGATGCATCAATGATCCATCTATGATGCATCTATGTTCCATCTATGATGCATCTATGTTCCATCTATGATGCATTCCATCTATGACGCATCTATGTTCCATCTATGAAGCATCTATGATGTATCTATGATGAATCTATGATGCATCTATGATGCATCTATGATCCATCTATGATGCATCTATGTTGCATCTATGATGCATCTGTGATCCATCTATGATGCACCTATGATCCATCTATGATCCTACCTATGATCAATCTACAATCTATGATACATCTATGATGCATCTATGTTCCATTTTTGATGCATCTATGCACTATCTATGATGCATCTATGCACCATCTATGATGCATCATAGATTCATCATAGATACATCATAGATGCATCATAGATGGATTATAGATGCGTCATAGATGCATCATAGATGGATCATAGATGCGTCATAGATGGATCATAGATGCATCATAGATGAATCATTGATTGATCTATGATGCATCATCCTTTGATGCATCTATGATGCATCTATGATGCATCTATGATTCATCTATGATGCATCAATGATCCATCTTTGATGCATCTATGATGCATCAATGATGCATCTATGATTCATCTATGATGCATCAATGATCCATCTTTGATGCATCTATGATGCATCAATGATCCATCTTTGATGCATCTATGATGCATCTATGATTCATCTATGATGCATCAATGATTCATCTTTGATGCATCTATGATGCATCAATGATCCATCCTTTGATGCATCTATGATGCATCTATGATTCATCTATGATGCATCAATGATCCATCTTTGATGCATCTATGATGCATCAATGATCCATCTTTGATGCATCTATGATGCATCAATGATCCATCCTTTGATGCATCTATGATCCATCTTTGATGCATGTATGATGCATCTATGATTCATCTATGATGCATCAATGATCCATCTTTGATGCATCTATGATGCATCAATGATCCATCCTTTGATGCATCTATGATGCATCATAGATGCATCAATGATCCATCTTTGATGCATTTATGATGCATCAATGATCCATCTTTGATGCATCTACGTTCCATCTATGATGCATCTACGTTCCATCTATGATGCATCTATGATTCATCTATGATCCATCAATGATTCATCTATGATGCATCTATGATCCATCTATGACGCATCTATGATCCATCTATGATGCATCTATGTTCCATCTATGACGCATCTATGATCCATCTATGATCCATCTATGTTCCATCTATGATGCATCTATGATGTATCTATGATGAATCTATGATGCATCATAGATGGTGCATAGATGCATCATAGATAGTGCATAGATGCATCAAAAATGGAACATAGATGCATCATAGATGTATCATAGATTGTAGAGTGATCATAGGTAGGATCATAGATGGATCATAGATGCATCATAGATGGATCACAGATGCATCATAGATGCAACATAGATGCATCATAGATGGATCATAGATGCATCATAGATGCATCATAGATTCATCATAGATACATCATAGATGCTTCATAGATGGAACATAGATGCGTCATAGATGGAATGCATCATAGATAGAACATAGATGCATCATAGATGGAACATAGATGCATCATAGATGGATCATTGATGCATCGTAGATGAATCATAGATGCATCATAGATGCATCAAAGATGGATCATTGATGCATCATAAATGCATCAAAGATGGATCATTGATGCATCATAGATGAATCATAGATGCATCATAGATGAATCATAGATGCATCAAAGATGGATCATTGATGCATCATAGATGCATCAAAGATGGATCATTGATGCATCATAGATGAATCATAGATGCATCATAGATGCATCAAAGGATGGATCATTGATGCATCATAGATGCATCAAAGATGAATCATTGATGCATCATAGATGAATCATAGATGCATCATAGATGCATCAAAGATGGATCATTGATGCATCATAGATGCGTCAAAGATGGATCATTGATGCATCATAGATGAATCATAGATGCATCATTGATGCATCATAGATGAATCATAGATGCATCATAGATGCATCAAAGGATGGATCATTGATGCATCATAGATGCATCAAAGATGGATCATTGATGCATCATAGATGAATCATTGATGCATCATAGATGCATCAAAGATGAATCATAGATGCATCATAGATGCATCAAAGATGGATCATTGATGCATCATAGATGAATCATAGATGCATCAAAGATGGATCATAGATGCATCAAAGATGGATCATTGATGCATCATAGATGCATCAAAGATGGATCATTGATGCTATGATGCATCTACGTTCCATCTATGATGCATCTATGATTCATCTATGATCCATCAATGATTCATCTATGATGCATCAATGATCCATCAATGATTCATCTATGATGCATCAATGATCCATCTTTGATGCATCTATGATGCATCTATGATTCATCTATGATGCATCAATGATCCATCTTTGATGCATCTATGATGCATCAATGATCCATCTTTGATGCATCTATGATGCATCTATGATTCATCTATGATGCATCAATGATCCATCTTTGATGCATCTATGATGCATCAATGATCCATCCTTTGATGCATCTATGATGCATCTATGATTCGTCTATGATGCATCAATGATCCATCTTTGATGCATCTATGATGCATCAATGATCCATCTTTGATGCATCTATGATGCATCTATGATTCATCTATGATGCATCAATGATCCATCTATGATGCATCTATGATTCATCTATGATGGATCAATGATCCATCTATGATGCATCTATGTTCCATCTATGATGCATCTATGTTCCATCTATGATGCATTCCATCTATGACGCATCTATGTTCCATCTATGAAGCATCTATGATGTATCTATGATGAATCTATGATGCATCTATAATGCATCTATGATCCATCTATGATGCATCTGTGATCCATCTTTGATGCATCTATGATGCATCAATGATCCATCTTTGATGCATCTATGATGCATCTATGATTCATCTATGATGCATCAATGATCCATCTTTGATGCATCTATGATGCATCAATGATCCATCTTTGATGCATCTATGATGCATCTATGATTTATCTATGATGCATCTTTGACTCATCTATGATGCATCAATGATCCATCTTTGATGCATCATAGATGCATCAAAGGATGGATCATTGATGCATCATAGATGCATCAAAGATGGATCATTGATGCATTATAGATGAATCATAGATGCATCGTAGATGCATCAAAGATGGATCATTGATGCATCATAGATGCATCAAAGATGGATCATTGATGCATCATAGATGAATCATAGATGCATCATAGATGCATCAAAGATGGATCATTGTGCATCATAGATGAATCATTGATGGATCATAGATGAATCATAGATGCATCATAGATGGAACGTAGATGCATCATAGCATCAATGATCCATCTTTGATGCATCTATGATGCATCTATGATTCATCTATGATGCATCAATGATCCATCTTTGATGCATCTATGATGCATCAATGATCCATCTTTGATGCATCTATGATCCATCTTTGATGCATCTATGATTCATCTATGATGCATCAATAATCCATCTTTGATGCATCTATGATGCATCTATGATTCATCTTTGATGCATCTATGATGCATCAATGATTCATCTATGATGCATCAATGATCCATCTTTGATGCATCTATGATGCATCTATGATTCATCTATGATGCATCAATGATCCATCTTTGATGCATCTATGATGCATCTATGATTCATCTATGATGCATCAATGATCCATCCTTTGATGCATCTATGATGCATCTATGATTCATCTATGATGCATCTATGTTCCATCTATGATGCATTCCATCTATGACGCATCTATGTTCCATCTATGAAGCATCTATGATGTATCTATGATGAATCTATGATGCATCTATGATGCATCTATGATCCATCTATGATGCATCTATGTTGCATCTATGATGCATCTGTGATCCATCTATGATGCACCTATGATCCATCTATGATCCTACCTATGATCAATCTACAATCTATGATACATCTATGATGCATCTATGTTCCATTTTTGATGCATCTATGCACTATCTATGATGCATCTATGCACCATCTATGATGCATCATAGATTCATCATAGATACATCATAGATGCATCATAGATGGATTATAGATGCGTCATAGATGCATCATAGATGGATCATAGATGCGTCATAGATGGATCATAGATGCATCATAGATGAATCATTGATTGATCTATGATGCATCATCCTTTGATGCATCTATGATGCATCTATGATGCATCTATGATTCATCTATGATGCATCAATGATCCATCTTTGATGCATCTATGATGCATCAATGATGCATCTATGATTCATCTATGATGCATCAATGATCCATCTTTGATGCATCTATGATGCATCAATGATCCATCTTTGATGCATCTATGATGCATCTATGATTCATCTATGATGCATCAATGATTCATCTTTGATGCATCTATGATGCATCAATGATCCATCCTTTGATGCATCTATGATGCATCTATGATTCATCTATGATGCATCAATGATCCATCTTTGATGCATCTATGATGCATCAATGATCCATCCTTTGATGCATCTATGATCCATCTTTGATGCATGTATGATGCATCTATGATTCATCTATGATGCATCAATGATCCATCTTTGATGCATCTATGATGCATCAATGATCCATCCTTTGATGCATCTATGATGCATCATAGATGCATCAATGATCCATCTTTGATGCATTTATGATGCATCAATGATCCATCTTTGATGCATCTACGTTCCATCTATGATGCATCTACGTTCCATCTATGATGCATCTATGATTCATCTATGATCCATCAATGATTCATCTATGATGCATCTATGATCCATCTATGACGCATCTATGATCCATCTATGATGCATCTATGTTCCATCTATGACGCATCTATGATCCATCTATGATCCATCTATGTTCCATCTATGATGCATCTATGATGTATCTATGATGAATCTATGATGCATCATAGATGGTGCATAGATGCATCATAGATAGTGCATAGATGCATCAAAAATGGAACATAGATGCATCATAGATGTATCATAGATTGTAGAGTGATCATAGGTAGGATCATAGATGGATCATAGATGCATCATAGATGGATCACAGATGCATCATAGATGCAACATAGATGCATCATAGATGGATCATAGATGCATCATAGATGCATCATAGATTCATCATAGATACATCATAGATGCTTCATAGATGGAACATAGATGCGTCATAGATGGAATGCATCATAGATAGAACATAGATGCATCATAGATGGAACATAGATGCATCATAGATGGATCATTGATGCATCATAGATGAATCATAGATGCATCATAGATGCATCAAAGATGGATCATTGATGCATCATAAATGCATCAAAGATGGATCATTGATGCATCATAGATGAATCATAGATGCATCATAGATGAATCATAGATGCATCAAAGATGGATCATTGATGCATCATAGATGCATCAAAGATGGATCATTGATGCATCATAGATGCATCAAAGATGGATCATTGATGCATCATAGATGCATCAAAGATGGATCATTGATGCATCATAGATGAATCATAGATGCATCATAGATGCATCAAAGGATGGATCATTGATGCATCATAGATGCATCAAAGATGAATCATTGATGCATCATAGATGAATCATAGATGCATCATAGATGCATCAAAGATGGATCATTGATGCATCATAGATGCGTCAAAGATGGATCATTGATGCATCATAGATGAATCATAGATGCATCATTGATGCATCATAGATGAATCATAGATGCATCATAGATGCATCAAAGGATGGATCATTGATGCATCATAGATGCATCAAAGATGGATCATTGATGCATCATAGATGAATCATTGATGCATCATAGATGCATCAAAGATGAATCATAGATGCATCATAGATGCATCAAAGATGGATCATTGATGCATCATAGATGAATCATAGATGCATCAAAGATGGATCATAGATGCATCAAAGATGGATCATTGATGCATCATAGATGCATCAAAGATGGATCATTGATGCTATGATGCATCTACGTTCCATCTATGATGCATCTATGATTCATCTATGATCCATCAATGATTCATCTATGATGCATCAATGATCCATCTTTGATGCATCTATGATGCATCTATGATTCATCTATGATGCATCAATGATCCATCTTTGATGCATCTATGATGCATCAATGATCCATCTTTGATGCATCTATGATGCATCAATGATCCATCTTTGATGCATCTATGATGCATCTATGATTCATCTATGATGCATCAATGATCCATCTATGATGCATCTATGATTCATCTATGATGGATCAATGATCCATCTATGATGCATCTATGTTCCATCTATGATGCATCTATGTTCCATCTATGATGCATTCCATCTATGACGCATCTATGTTCCATCTATGAAGCATCTATGATGCATCTATGATGAATCTATGATGCATCTATAATGCATCTATGATCCATCTATGATGCATCTGTGATCCATCTTTGATGCATCTATGATGCATCAATGATCCATCTTTGATGCATCTATGATGCATCTATGATTCATCTATGATGCATCAATGATCCATCTTTGATGCATCTATGATGCATCAATGATCCATCTTTGATGCATCTATGATGCATCTATGATTTATCTATGATGCATCTTTGATTCATCTATGATGCATCAATGATCCATCTTTGATGCATCATAGATGCATCAAAGGATGGATCATTGATGCATCATAGATGCATCAAAGATGGATCATTGATGCATTATAGATGAATCATAGATGCATCGTAGATGCATCAAAGATGGATCATTGATGCATCATAGATGCATCAAAGATGGATCATTGATGCATCATAGATGAATCATAGATGCATCATAGATGCATCAAAGATGGATCATTGTGCATCATAGATGAATCATTGATGGATCATAGATGAATCATAGATGCATCATAGATGGAACGTAGATGCATCATAGCATCAATGATCCATCTTTGATGCATCTATGATGCATCTATGATTCATCTATGATGCATCAATGATCCATCTTTGATGCATCTATGATGCATCAATGATCCATCTTTGATGCATCTATGATCCATCTTTGATGCATCTATGATTCATCTATGATGCATCAATAATCCATCTTTGATGCATCTATGATGCATCTATGATTCATCTTTGATGCATCTATGATGCATCAATGATTCATCTATGATGCATCAATGATCCATCTTTGATGCATCTATGATGCATCTATGATTCATCTATGATGCATCAATGATCCATCTTTGATGCATCTATGATGCATCTATGATTCATCTATGATGCATCAATGATTCATCTTTGATGCATCTATGATGCATCAATGATCCATCCTTTGATGCATCTATGATGCATCTATGATTCATCTATGATGCATCTATGTTCCATCTATGATGCATTCCATCTATGACGCATCTATGTTCCATCTATGAAGCATCTATGATGTATCTATGATGAATCTATGATGCATCTATGATGCATCTATGATCCATCTATGATGCATCTATGTTGCATCTATGATGCATCTGTGATCCATCTATGATGCACCTATGATCCATCTATGATCCTACCTATGATCAATCTACAATCTATGATACATCTATGATGCATCTATGTTCCATTTTTGATGCATCTATGCACTATCTATGATGCATCTATGCACCATCTATGATGCATCATAGATTCATCATAGATACATCATAGATGCATCATAGATGGATTATAGATGCGTCATAGATGCATCATAGATGGATCATAGATGCGTCATAGATGGATCATAGATGCATCATAGATGAATCATTGATTGATCTATGATGCATCATCCTTTGATGCATCTATGATGCATCTATGATGCATCTATGATTCATCTATGATGCATCAATGATCCATCTTTGATGCATCTATGATGCATCAATGATGCATCTATGATTCATCTATGATGCATCAATGATCCATCTTTGATGCATCTATGATGCATCAATGATCCATCTTTGATGCATCTATGATGCATCTATGATTCATCTATGATGCATCAATGATTCATCTTTGATGCATCTATGATGCATCAATGATCCATCCTTTGATGCATCTATGATGCATCTATGATTCATCTATGATGCATCAATGATCCATCTTTGATGCATCTATGATGCATCAATGATCCATCCTTTGATGCATCTATGATCCATCTTTGATGCATGTATGATGCATCTATGATTCATCTATGATGCATCAATGATCCATCTTTGATGCATCTATGATGCATCAATGATCCATCCTTTGATGCATCTATGATGCATCATAGATGCATCAATGATCCATCTTTGATGCATTTATGATGCATCAATGATCCATCTTTGATGCATCTACGTTCCATCTATGATGCATCTACGTTCCATCTATGATGCATCTATGATTCATCTATGATCCATCAATGATTCATCTATGATGCATCTATGATCCATCTATGACGCATCTATGATCCATCTATGATGCATCTATGTTCCATCTATGACGCATCTATGATCCATCTATGATCCATCTATGTTCCATCTATGATGCATCTATGATGTATCTATGATGAATCTATGATGCATCATAGATGGTGCATAGATGCATCATAGATAGTGCATAGATGCATCAAAAATGGAACATAGATGCATCATAGATGTATCATAGATTGTAGAGTGATCATAGGTAGGATCATAGATGGATCATAGATGCATCATAGATGGATCACAGATGCATCATAGATGCAACATAGATGCATCATAGATGGATCATAGATGCATCATAGATGCATCATAGATTCATCATAGATACATCATAGATGCTTCATAGATGGAACATAGATGCGTCATAGATGGAATGCATCATAGATAGAACATAGATGCATCATAGATGGAACATAGATGCATCATAGATGGATCATTGATGCATCATAGATGAATCATAGATGCATCATAGATGCATCAAAGATGGATCATTGATGCATCATAAATGCATCAAAGATGGATCATTGATGCATCATAGATGAATCATAGATGCATCATAGATGAATCATAGATGCATCAAAGATGGATCATTGATGCATCATAGATGCATCAAAGATGGATCATTGATGCATCATAGATGCATCAAAGATGGATCATTGATGCATCATAGATGCATCAAAGATGGATCATTGATGCATCATAGATGAATCATAGATGCATCATAGATGCATCAAAGGATGGATCATTGATGCATCATAGATGCATCAAAGATGAATCATTGATGCATCATAGATGAATCATAGATGCATCATAGATGCATCAAAGATGGATCATTGATGCATCATAGATGCGTCAAAGATGGATCATTGATGCATCATAGATGAATCATAGATGCATCATTGATGCATCATAGATGAATCATAGATGCATCATAGATGCATCAAAGGATGGATCATTGATGCATCATAGATGCATCAAAGATGGATCATTGATGCATCATAGATGAATCATTGATGCATCATAGATGCATCAAAGATGAATCATAGATGCATCATAGATGCATCAAAGATGGATCATTGATGCATCATAGATGAATCATTGATGCATCATAGATGAATCATAGATGCATCAAAGATGGATCATAGATGCATCAAAGATGGATCATTGATGCATCATAGATGCATCAAAGATGGATCATTGATGCTATGATGCATCTACGTTCCATCTATGATGCATCTATGATTCATCTATGATCCATCAATGATTCATCTATGATGCATCAATGATCCATCTTTGATGCATCTATGATGCATCTATGATTCATCTATGATGCATCAATGATCCATCTTTGATGCATCTATGATGCATCAATGATCCATCTTTGATGCATCTATGATGCATCTATGATTCATCTATGATGCATCAATGATCCATCTTTGATGCATCTATGATGCATCAATGATCCATCCTTTGATGCATCTATGATGCATCTATGATTCGTCTATGATGCATCAATGATCCATCTTTGATGCATCTATGATGCATCAATGATCCATCTTTGATGCATCTATGATGCATCTATGATTCATCTATGATGCATCAATGATCCATCTATGATGCATCTATGATTCATCTATGATGGATCAATGATCCATCTATGATGCATCTATGTTCCATCTATGATGCATCTATGTTCCATCTATGATGCATTCCATCTATGACGCATCTATGTTCCATCTATGAAGCATCTATGATGTATCTATGATGAATCTATGATGCATCTATAATGCATCTATGATCCATCTATGATGCATCTGTGATCCATCTTTGATGCATCTATGATGCATCAATGATCCATCTTTGATGCATCTATGATGCATCTATGATTCATCTATGATGCATCAATGATCCATCTTTGATGCATCATAGATGCATCAAAGGATGGATCATTGATGCATCATAGATGCATCAAAGATGGATCATTGATGCATTATAGATGAATCATAGATGCATCATAGATGCATCAAAGATGGATCATTGATGCATCATAGATGCATCAAAGATGGATCATTGATGCATCATAGATGAATCATAGATGCATCATAGATGCATCAAAGATGGATCATTGTGCATCATAGATGAATCATTGATGGATCATAGATGAATCATAGATGCATCATAGATGGAACGTAGATGCATCATAGCATCAATGATCCATCTTTGATGCATCTATGATGCATCTATGATTCATCTATGATGCATCAATGATCCATCTTTGATGCATCTATGATGCATCAATGATCCATCTTTGATGCATCTATGATCCATCTTTGATGCATCTATGATTCATCTATGATGCATCAATAATCCATCTTTGATGCATCTATGATGCATCTATGATTCATCTTTGATGCATCTATGATGCATCAATGATTCATCTATGATGCATCAATGATCCATCTTTGATGCATCTATGATGCACCTATGATTCATCTATGATGCATCAATGATCCATCTTTGATGCATCTATGATGCATCAATGATCCATCTTTGATGCATCTATGATGCATCAATGATCCATCTTTGATGCATCTATGATGCATCTATGATTCATCTATGATGCATCAATGATCCATCTTTGACGCATCTATGATCCATCAATGATCCATCTTTGATGCATCTATGATGCATCTATGATTCATCTATGATGCATCAATGATTCATCTTTGATGCATCTATGATGCATCAATGATCCATCCTTTGATGCATCTATGATGCATCTATGATTCATCTATGATGCATCAATGATCCATCTTTGATGCATCTATGATGCATCAATGATCCATCTTTGATGCATCTATGATGCATCAATGATCCATCTTTGATGCATCTATGATTCATCTATGATGCATCTATGATTCATCTATGATGCATCAATGATCCATCTTTGATGCATCTATGATGCATCAATGATCCATCTTTGATGCATCTATGATGCATCTATGATTCATCTATGATGCATCAATGATCCATCTATGATGCATCTATGTTCCATCTATGATGCATCTATGTTCCATCTATGATGCATTCCATCTATGACGCATCTATGTTCCATCTATGAAGCATCTATGATGTATCTATGATGAATCTATGATGCATCTATGATGCATCTATGATCCATCTATGATGCATCTATGTTGCATCTATGATGCATCTGTGATCCATCTATGATGCATCTATGATCCATCTATGATCCTACCTATGATCAATCTACAATCTATGATACATCTATGATGCATCTATGTTCCATTTTTGATGCATCTATGCACTATCTATGATGCATCTATGCACCATCTATGATGCATCATAGATTCATCATAGATACATCATAGATGCATCATAGATGGAACATAGATGGATCATAGATGGATCATAGATGCGTCATAGATGGAACATAGATGCATCATAGATGGATCATAGATGCGTCATAGATGGATCATTGATGCATCTTAAATGCATCAAAGATGGATCATTGATGCATCATAGATGCATCAAAGATGGATCATTGATGCATCATAGATGAATCATAGATGCATCATAGATGCATCAAAGATGGATCATAGATGCATCAAAGGATGGATCATTGATGCATCATAGATGCATCAAAGATGGATCATTGATGCATCATAGATGCATCAAAGATGGATCATTGATGCATCATAGATGCATCAAAGATGGATCATTGATGCATCATAGATGAATCATAGATGCATCATAGATGCATCAAAGGATGGATCATTGATGCATCATAGATGCATCAAAGATGAATCATTGATGCATCATAGATGAATCATAGATGCATCATAGATGCATCAAAGATGGATCATTGATGCATCATAGATGCATCAAAGATGGATCATTGATGCATCATAGATGAATCATAGATGCATCATAGATGCATCAAAGGATGGATCATTGATGCATCATAGATCAATCAATGATTCATCTATGATGCATCTATGATCCATCTATGACGCATCTATGATCCATCTATGATGCATCTATGTTCCATCTATGACGCATCTATAATCCATCTATGATCCATCTATGTTCCATCTATGATGCATCTATGATGTATCTATGATGAATCTATGATGCATCATAGATGGTGCATAGATGCATCATAGATAGTGCATAGATGCATCATAGATGGATCATAGATGCATCATAGATGCATCATAGATTCATCATAGATACATCATAGATGCTTCATAGATGGAACATAGATGCGTCATAGATGGAATGCATCATAGATGGAACATAGATGCATCATAGATGGAACATAGATGCATCATAGATGGATCATTGATGCATCATAGATGAATCATAGATGCATCATAGATGCATCAAAGATGGATCATTGATGCATCATAGATGCATCAAAGATGGATCATTGATGCATCATAGATGAATCATAGATGCATCAAAGATGGATCATTGATGCATCATAGATGCATCAAAGATGGATCATTGATGCATCAAAGATGGATCATTGATGCATCATAGATGCATCAAAGATGGATCATTGATGCATCATAGATGAATCATAGATGCATCATAGATGCATCAAAGGATGGATCATTGATGCATCATAGATGCATCAAAGATGAATCATTGATGCATCATAGATGAATCATAGATGCATCAAAGATGGATCATTGATGCATCATAGATGCATCAAAGATGGATCATTGATGCATCATAGATGAATCATAGATGCATCATAGATGCATCAAAGATGGATCATTGATGCATCATAGATGCATCAAAGATGGATCATTGATGCATCATAGATGCATCAAAGATGGATCATTGATGCATCATAGATGAATCATAGATGCATCATAGATGCATCAAAGGATGGATCATTGATGCATCATAGATGAATCATTGATGCATATCAGATGCATCAAAGATGGATCATTGATGCATCATAGATGAATCATAGATGCATCATAGATGCATCAAAGATGGAAAATTGATGCATCATAGATGCATCAAAGATGGATCATTGATGCATCATAGATGAATCATAGATGCATCAAAGGATGGATCATTGATGCATCATAGATGCATCAAAGGATGGATCATTGATGCATCATAGATGCATCAAAGATGGATCATAGATGCATCAAAGATGGATCATTGATGCATCATAGATGCATCAAAGATGGATCATTGATGCATCATAGATGAATCATAGATGCATCATAGATGCATCAAAGATGGATCATTGATGCTATGATGCATCTACGTTCCATCTATGATGCATCTATGATTCATCTATGTTCCATCTATGATGCATTCCATCTATGACGCATCTATGTTCCATCTATGAAGCATCTATGATGTATCTATGATGAATCTATGATGCATCTATGATGCATCTATGATCCATCTATGATGCATCTGTGATCCATCTTTGATGCATCTATGATGCATCAATGATCCATCTTTGATGCATCTATGATGCATCTATGATTCATCTATGATGCATCAATGATCCATCTTTGATGCATCTATGATGCATCAATGATCCATCTCTGATGCATCTATGATGCATCTATGATTTATCTATGATGCATCTTTGATTCATCTATGATGCATCTGTGATCCATCTTTGATGCATCTATGATGCATCAATGATCCATCTTTGATGCATCTATGATGCATCTATGATTCATCTATGATGCATCAATGATCCATCTTTGATGCATCTATGATGCATCTATGATTTATCTATGATGCATCTTTGATTCATCTATGATCCATCTATGTTCCATCTATGATGCATCTATGATGTATCTATGATGAATCTATGATGCATCATAGATGGTGCATAGATGCATCATAGATAGTGCATAGATGCATCAAAAATGGAACATAGATGCATCATAGATGTATCATAGATTGTAGATTGATCATAGGTGGGATCATAGATGGATCATAGATGCATCATAGATGGATCACAGATGCATCATAGATGCAACATAGATGCACCATAGATGGATCATAGATGCATCATAGATGCATCATAGATTCATCATAGATACATCATAGATGCTTCATAGATGAAACATAGATTCGTCATAGATGGAATGCATCATAGATGGAACATAGATGCATCATAAATGGAACATAGATGCATCATAGATGGATCATTGATGCATCATAGATGAATCATAGATGCATCATAGATGCATCAAAGATGGATCATTGATGCATCATAGATGCATCAAAGATGGATCATTGATGCATCATAGATGAATCATAGATGCATCAAAGATGGATCATTGATGCATCATAGATGCATCAAAGATGGATCATTGATGCATCAAAGATGGATCATTGATGCATCATAGATGAATCATAGATGCATCATAGATGCATCAAAGGATGGATCATTGATGCATCATAGATGAATCATTGATGAATCATTGATGCAACATAGATGAATCATAGATGCATCATAGATGCATCAAAGATGGATCATTGATGCATCATAGATGCATCAAAGATGGATCATTGATGCATCATAGATGAATCATAGATGCATCATAGATGCATCAAAGATGGATCATTGATGCATCATAGATGCATCAAAGATGGATCATTGATGCATCATAGATGAATCATAGATGCATCATAGATGCATCAAAGGATGGATCATTGATGCATCATAGATGCATCAAAGATGGATCATTGATGCATCATAGATGAATCATTGATGCATCTGCATCAAAGATGGATCATTGATGCATCATAGATGAATCATAGATGCATCAAAGGATGGATCATTGATGCATCATAGATGCATCAAAGATGGATCATTGATGCATCATAGATGAATCATAGATGCATCATAGATGCATCAAAGATGGATCATAGATGCATCAAAGATGGATCATAGATGCATCAAAGGATGGATCATTGATGCATCATAGATGCATCAAAGATGGATCATTGATGCATCATAGATGCATCAAAGATGGATCATTGATGCATCATTGATGCATCATAGATGCATCAAAGATGGATCATTGATGCATCATAGATGAATCATAGATGCATCATAGATGCATCAAAGGATGGATCATTGATGCATCATAGATGCATCAAAGATGAATCATTGATGCATCATAGATGAATCATAGATGCATCATAGATGCATCAAAGATGGATCATTGATGCATCATAGATGCATCAAAGATGGATCATTGATGCATCATAGATGAATCATAGATGCATCATAGATGCATCAAAGATGATGCATCAAAGATGGATCATTGATGCATCATAGATGCATCAAAGATGGATCATTGATGCATCATAGATGAATCATAGATGCATCATAGATGCATCAAAGGATGGATCATTGATGCATCATAGATCAATCAATGATTCATCTATGATGCATCTATGATCCATCTATGACGCATCTATGATCCATCAATGATGCATCTATGTTCCATCTATGACGCATCTATAATCCATCTATGATCCATCTATGTTCCATCTATGATGCATCTATGATGTATCTATGATGAATCTATGATGCATCATAGATGGTGCATAGATGCATCATAGATAGTGCATAGATGCATCAAAAATGGAACATAGATGCATCATAGATGTATCATAGATTGTAGATTGATCATAGGTAGGATCATAGATGGATCATAGATGCATCATAGATGGATCACAGATGCATCATAGATGCAACATAGATGCATCATAGATGGATCATAGATGCATCATAGATGCATCATAGATTCATCATAGATACATTATAGATGCTTCATAGATGGAACATAGATGCGTCATAGATGGAATGCATCATAGATGGAACATAGATGCATCATAGATGGAACATAGATGCATCATAGATGGATCATTGATGCATCATAGATGAATCATAGATGCATCATAGATGCATCAAAGATGGATCATTGATGCATCATAGATGCATCAAAGATGGATCATTGATGCATCATAGATGAATCATAGATGCATCAAAGATGGATCATATATGCATCATAGATGCATCAAAGATGGATCATTGATGCATCAAAGATGGATCATTGATGCATCATAGATGCATCAAAGATGGATCATTGATGCATCATAGATGAATCATAGATGCATCATAGATGCATCAAAGGATGGATCATTGATGCATCATAGATGCATCAAAGATGAATCATTGATGCATCATAGATGAATCATAGATGCATCATAGATGCATCAAAGATGGATCCTTGATGCATCATAGATGCCTCAAAGATGGATCATAGATGCATCATAGATGAATCATAGATGCATCATAGATGCATCAAAGATGGATCATTGATGCATCATAGATGCATCAAAGATGGATCATTGATGCATCATAGATGCATCAAAGATGGATCATTGATGCATCATAGATGAATCATAGATGCATCATAGATGCATCAAAGGATGGATCATTGATGCATCATAGATGAATCATTGATGCATATCAGATGCATCAAAGATGGATCATTGATGCATCATAGATGAATCATAGATGCATCATAGATGCATCAAAGATGGAAAATTGATGCATCATAGATGCATCAAAGATGGATCATTGATGCATCATAGATGAATCATAGATGCATCAAAGGATGGATCATTGATGCATCATAGATGCATCAAAGATGGATCATAGATGCATCAAAGATGGATCATTGATGCATCATAGATGCATCAAAGATGGATCATTGATGCATCATAGATGAATCATAGATGCATCATAGATGCATCAAAGATGGATCATTGATGCTATGATGCATCTACGTTCCATCTATGATGCATCTATGATTCATCTATGATCCATCAATGATTCATCTATGATGCATCAATGATCCATCTTTGATGCATCTATGATGCATCTATGATTCATCTATGATGCATCAATGATCCATCTTTGATGCATCTATGATGCATCAATGATCCATCTTTGATGCATCTATGATGCATCTATGATTCATCTATGATGCATCAATGATCCATCTTTGATGCATCTATGATGCATCAATGATCCATCCTTTGATGCATCTATGATGCATCTATGATTCATCTATGATGCATCAATGATCCATCTTTGATGCATCTATGATGCATCAATGATCCATCTTTGATGCATCTATGATGCATCTATGATTCATCTATGATGCATCAATGATCCATCTATGATGCATCTATGATTCATCTATGATGGATCAATGATCCATCTATGATGCATCTATGTTCCATCTATGATGCATCTATGTTCCATCTATGATGCATTCCATCTATGACGCATCTATGTTCCATCTATGAAGCATCTATGATGTATCTATGATGAATCTATGATGCATCTATGATGCATCTATGATCCATCTATGATGCATCTGTGATCCATCTTTGATGCATCTATGATGCATCAATGATCCATCTTTGATGCATCTATGATGCATCTATGATTCATCTATGATGCATCAATGATCCATCTTTGATGCATCTATGATGCATCAATGATCCATCTTTGATGCATCTATGATGCATCTATGATCCATCTTTGATGCATCTATGATGCATCTATGATTTATCTATGATGCATCTTTGATTCATCTATGATGCATCTGTGATCCATCTTTGATGCATCTATGATGCATAAATGATCCATCTTTGATGCATCTATGATGCATCTATGATTCATCTATGATGCATCAATGATCCATCTTTGATGCATCTATGATGCATCAATGATCCATCTTTGATGCATCTATGATGCATCTATGATTTATCTATGATGCATCTTTGATTCATCTATGATCCATCTATGTTCCATCTATGATGCATCTATGATGTATCTATGATGAATCTATGATGCATCATAGATGGTGCATAGATGCATCATAGATAGTGCATAGATGCATCAAAAATGGAACATAGATGCATCATAGATGTATCATAGATGCATCATAGATGTATCATAGATTGTAGATTGATCATAGGTAGGATCATAGATGGATCATAGATGCATCATAGATGGATCACAGATGCATCATAGATGCAACATAGATGCATCATAGATGGATCATAGATGCATCATAGATGCATCATAGATTCATCATAGATACATCATAGATGCTTCATAGATGGAACATAGATTCGTCATAGATGGAATGCATCATAGATGGAACATAGATGCATCATAGATGGAACATAGATGCATCATAGATGGATCATTGATGCATCATAGATGAATCATAGATGCATCATAGATGCATCAAAGATGGATCATTGATGCATCATAGATGCATCAAAGATGGATCATTGATGCATCATAGATGAATCATAGATGCATCAAAGATGGATCATTGATGCATCATAGATGCATCAAAGATGGATCATTGATGCATCAAAGATGGATCATTGATGCATCATAGATGCATCAAAGATGGATCATTGATGCATCATAGATGAATCATAGATGCATCATAGATGCATCAAAGATGGATCATTGATGCATCATAGATGCATCAAAGATGGATCATTGATGCATCATAGGTGCATCAAAGATGGATCATTGATGCATCATAGATGCATCAAAAATGATGCATCAAAGATGGATCATTGATGCATCATAGATGCATCAAAGATGGATCATTGATGCATCATAGATGAATCATAGATGCATCATAGATGCATCAAAGGATGGATCATTGATGCATCATAGATCAATCAATGATTCATCTATGATGCATCTATGATCCATCTATGACGCATCTATGATCCATCTATGATGCATCTATGTTCCATCTATGACGCATCTATAATCCATCTATGATCCATCTATGTTCCATCTATGATGCATCTATGATGTATCTATGATGAATCTATGATGCATCATAGATGGTGCATAGATGCATCATAGATAGTGCATAGATGCATCAAAAATGGAACATAGATGCATCATAGATGTATCATAGATTGTAGATTGATCATAGGTAGGATCATAGATGGATCATAGATGCATCATAGATGGATCACAGATGCATCATAGATGCAACATAGATGCATCATAGATGGATCATAGATGCATCATAGATGCATCATAGATTCATCATAGATACATCATAGATGCTTCATAGATGGAACATAGATGCGTCATAGATGGAATGCATCATAGATGGAACATAGATGCATCATAGATGGAACATAGATGCATCATAGATGGATCATTGATGCATCATAGATGAATCATAGATGCATCATAGATGCATCAAAGATGGATCATTGATGCATCATAGATGAATCATAGATGCATCAAAGATGGATCATATATGCATCATAGATGCATCAAAGATGGATCATTGATGCATCAAAGATGGCTCATTGATGCATCATAGATGCATCAAAGATGGATCATTGATGCATCATAGATGAATCATAGATGCATCATAGATGCATCAAAGGATGGATCATTGATGCATCATAGATGCATCAAAGATGAATCATTGATGCATCATAGATGAATCATAGATGCATCATAGATGCATCAAAGATGGATCATTGATGCATCATAGATGCATCAAAGATGGATCATTGATGCATCATAGATGAATCATAGATGCATCATAGATGCATCAAAGATGGATCATTGATGCATCATAGATGCATCAAAGATGGATCATTGATGCATCATAGATGCATCAAAGATGGATCATTGATGCATCATAGATGAATCATAGATGCATCATAGATGCATCAAAGGATGGATCATTGATGCATCATAGATGAATCATTGATGCATATCAGATGCATCAAAGATGGATCATTGATGCATCATAGATGAATCATAGATGCATCATAGATGCATCAAAGATGGATCATTGATGCATCATAGATGCATCAAAGATGGATCATTGATGCATCATAGATGCATCAAAGATGGATCATTGATGCATCATAGATGAATCATAGATGCATCAAAGGATGGATCATTGATGCATCATAGATGCATCAAAGATGGATCATAGATGCATCAAAGATGGATCATTGATGCATCATAGATGCATCAAAGATGGATCATTGATGCATCATAGATGAATCATAGATGCATCATAGATGCATCAAAGATGGATCATTGATGCTATGATGCATCTACGTTCCATCTATGATGCATCTATGATTAATCTATGATCCATCAATGATTCATCTATGATGCATCAATGATCCATCTTTGATGCATCTATGATGCATCTATGATTCATCTATGATGCATCAATGATCCATCTTTGATGCATCTATGATGCATCAATGATCCATCTTTGATGCATCTATGATGCATCTATGATTCATCTATGATGCATCAATGATCCATCTTTGATGCATCTATGATGCATCAATGATCCATCCTTTGATGCATCTATGATGCATCTATGATTCATCTATGATGCATCAATGATCCATCTTTGATGCATCTATGATGCATCAATGATCCATCATTGATGCATCTATGATGCATCTATGATTCATCTATGATGCATCAATGATCCATCTATGATGCATCTATGATTCATCTATGATGGATCAATGATCCATCTATGATGCATCTATGTTCCATCTATGATGCATCTATGTTCCATCTATGATGCATTCCATCTATGACGCATCTATGTTCCATCTATGAAGCATCTATGATGTATCTATGATGAATCTATGATGCATCTATGATGCATCTATGATCCATCTATGATGCATCTGTGATCCATCTTTGATGCATCTATGATGCATCAATGATCCATCTTTGATGCATCTATGATGCATCTATGATTCATCTATGATGCATCAATGATCCATCTTTGATGCATCTATGATGCATCAATGATCCATCTTTGATGCATCTATGATGCATCTATGATCCATCTTTGATGCATCTATGATGCATCTATGATTTATCTATGATGCATCTTTGATTCATCTATGATGCATCTGTGATCCATCTTTGATGCATCTATGATGCATAAATGATCCATCTTTGATGCATCTATGATGCATCTATGATTCATCTATGATGCATCAATGATCCATCTTTGATGCATCTATGATGCATCAATGATCCATCTTTGATGCATCTATGATGCATCTATGATTTATCTATGATGCATCTTTGATTCATCTATGATCCATCTATGTTCCATCTATGATGCATCTATGATGAATCTATGATGCATCATAGATGGTGCATAGATGCATCATAGATAGTGCATAGATGCATCAAAAATGGAACATAGATGCATCATAGATGTATCATAGATGCATCAAAAATGGAACATAGATGCATCATAGATGTATCATAGATTGTAGATTGATCATAGGTAGGATCATAGATGGATCATAGATGCATCATAGATGGATCACAGATGCATCATAGATGCAACATAGATGCATCATAGATGGATCATAGATGCATCATAGATGCATCATAGATTCATCATAGATACATCATAGATGCTTCATAGATGGAACATAGATTCGTCATAGATGGAATGCATCATAGATGGAACATAGATGCATCATAGATGGAACATAGATGCATCATAGATGGATCATTGATGCATCATAGATGAATCATAGATGCATCATAGATGCATCAAAGATGGATCATTGATGCATCATAGATGCATCAAAGATGGATCATTGATGCATCATAGATGAATCATAGATGCATCAAAGATGGATCATTGATGCATCATAGATGCATCAAAGATGGATCATTGATGCATCAACGATGGATCATTGATGCATCATAGATGCATCAAAGATGGATCATTAATGCATCATAGATGAATCATAGATGCATCATAGATGCATCAAAGGATGGATCATTGATGCATCATAGATGCATCAAAGATGAATCATTGATGCAACATAGATGAATCATAGATGCATCATAGATGCATCAAAGATGGATCATTGATGCATCATAGATGCATCAAAGATGGATCATTGATGCATCATAGATGAATCATAGATGCATCATAGATGCATCAAAGGATGGATCATTGATGCATCATAGATCCATCAATGATTCATCTATGATGCATCTATGATCCATCTATGACGCATCTATAATCCATCTATGATCCATCTATGTTCCATCTATGATGCATCTATGATGTATATATGATGAATCTATGATGCATCATAGATGGTGCATAGATGCATCATAGATAGTGCATAGATGCATCAAAAATGGAACATAGATGCATCATAGATGTATCATAGATTGTAGATTGATCATAGGTAGGATCATAGATGGATCATAGATGCATCATAGATGGATCACAGATGCATCATAGATGCAACATAGATGCATCATAGATGGATCATAGATGCATCATAGATGCATCATAGATTCATCATAGATACATCATAGATGCTTCATAGATGGAACATAGATGCGTCATAGATGGAATGCATCATAGATGGAACATAGATGCATCATAGATGGAACATAGATGCATCATAGATGGAACATAGATGCATCATAGATGGATCATTGATGCATCATAGATGAATCATAGATGCATCATAGATGCATCAAAGATGGATCATTGATGCATCATAGATGAATCATAGATGCATCAAAGATGGATCATTGATGCATCATAGATGGATCATTGATGCATCATAGATGCATCAAAGATGGATCATTGATGCATCATAGATGAATCATAGATGCATCATAGATGCATCAAAGGATGGATCATTGATGCATCATAGATGCATCAAAGATGAATCATTGATGCATCATAGATGAATCATAGATGCATCATAGGTGCATCAAAGATGGATCATTGATGCATCATAGATGCATCAAAGATGGATCATTGATGCATCATAGATGAATCATAGATGCATCATAGATGCATCAAAGATGGATCATTGATGCATCATAGATGCATCAAAGATGGATCATTGATGCATCATAGATGAATCATAGATGCATCATAGATGCATCAAAGGATGGATCATTGATGCATCATAGATAAATCATTGATGCATATCAGATGCATCAAAGATGGATCATTGATGCATCATAGATGAATCATAGATGCATCATAGATGCATCAAAGATGGAAAATTGATGCATCATAGATGCATCAAAGATGGATCATTGATGCATCATAGATGAATCATAGATGCATCAAAGGATGGATCATTGATGCATCATAGATGCATCAAAGATGGATCATAGATGCATCAAAGATGGATCATTGATGCATCATAGATGCATCAAAGATGGATCATTGATGCATCATAGATGAATCATAGATGCATCATAGATGCATCAAAGATGGATCATTGATGCTATGATGCATCTACGTTCCATCTATGATGCATCTATGATTCATCTATGATCCATCAATGATTCATCTATGATGCATCAATGATCCATCTTTGATGCATCTATGATGCATCTATGATTCATCTATGATGCATCAATGATCCATCTTTGATGCATCTATGATGCATCAATGATCCATCTTTGATGCATCTATGATGCATCTATGATTCATCTATGATGCATCAATGATCCATCTTTGATGCATCTATGATGCATCAATGATCCATCCTTTGATGCATCTATGATGCATCTATGATTCATCTATGATGCATCAATGATCCATCTTTGATGCATCTATGATGCATCAATGATCCATCTTTGATGCATCTATGATGCATCTATGATTCATCTATGATGCATCAATGATCCATCTATGATTCATCTATGATGGATCAATGATCCATCTATGATGCATCTATGTTCCATCTATGATGCATCTATGTTCCATCTATGATGCATTCCATCTATGACGCATCTATGTTCCATCTATGAAGCATCTATGATGTATCTATGATGAATCTATGATGCATCTATGATGCATCTATGATCCATCTATGATGCATCTGTGATCCATCTTTGATGCATCTATGATGCATCAATGATCCATCTTTGATGCATCTATGATGCATCTATGATTCATCTATGATGCATCAATGATCCATCTTTGATGCATCTATGATGCATCAATGATCCATCTCTGATGCATCTATGATGCATCTATGATTTATCTATGATGCATCTTTGATTCATCTATGATGCATCTGTGATCCATCTTTGATGCATCTATGATGCATCAATGATCCATCTTTGATGCATCTATGATGCATCTATGATTCATCTATGATGCATCAATGATCCATCTTTGATGCATCTATGATGCATCTATGATTTATCAATGATGCATCTTTGATTCATCTATGATCCATCTATGTTCCATCTATGATGCTTCTATGATGTATCTATGATGAATCTACGATGCATCATAGATGGTGCATAGATGCATCATAGATAGTGCATAGATGCATCAAAAATGGAACATAGATGCATCATAGATGTATCATAGATTGTAGATTGATCATAGGTGGGATCATAGATGGATCATAGATGCATCATAGATGGATCACAGATGCATCATAGATGCAACATAGATGCACCATAGATGGATCATAGATGCATCATAGATGCATCATAGATTCATCATAGATACATCATAGATGCTTCATAGATGGAACATAGATTCGTCATAGATGGAATGCATCATAGATGGAACATAGATGCATCATAGATGGAACATAGATGCATCATAGATGGATCATTGATGCATCATAGATGAATCATAGATGCATCATAGATGCATCAAAGATGGATCATTGATGCATCATAGATGCATCAAAGATGGATCATTGATGCATCATAGATGAATCATAGATGCATCAAAGATGGATCATTGATGCATCATAGATGCATCAAAGATGGATCATTGATGCATCAAAGATGGATCATTGATGCATCATAGATGAATCATAGATGCATCATAGATGCATCAAAGAATGGATCATTGATGCATCATAGATGAATCATTGATGAATCATTGATGCAACATAGATGAATCATAGATGCATCATAGATGCATCAAAGATGGATCATTGATGCATCATAGATGCATCAAAGATGGATCATTGATGCATCATAGATGAATCATAGATGCATCATAGATGCATCAAAGATGGATCATTGATGCATCATAGATGAATCATAGATGCATCATAGATGCATCAAAGGATGGATCATTGATGCATCATAGATGCATCAAAGATGGATCATTGATGCATCATAGATGAATCATTGATGCATCTGCATCAAAGATGGATCATTGATGCATCATAGATGAATCATAGATGCATCAAAGGATGGATCATTGATGCATCATAGATGCATCAAAGATGGATCATTGATGCATCATAGATGCATCAAAGATGGATCATTGATGCATCATTGATGCATCATAGATGCATCAAAGATGGATCATTGATGCATCATAGATGAATCATAGATGCATCATAGATGCATCAAAGGATGGATCATTGATGCATCATAGATGCATCAAAGATGAATCATAGATGCATCAAAGATGGATCATTGATGCATCATAGATGCATCAAAGATGGATCATTGATGCATCAAAGATGGATCATTGATGCATCATAGATGAATCATATATGCATCATAGATGCATCAAAGAATGGATCATTGATGCATCATAGATGAATCATTGATGAATCATTGATGCAACATAGATGAATCATAGATGCATCATAGATGCATCAAAGATGGATCATTGATGCATCATAGATGCATCAAAGATGGATCATTGATGCATCATAGATGAATCATAGATGCATCATAGATGCATCAAAGATGGATCATTGATGCATCATAGATGCATCAAAGATGGATCATTGATGCATCATAGATGAATCATAGATGCATCATAGATGCATCAAAGGATGGATCATTGATGCATCATAGATGCATCAAAGATGAATCATTGATGCATCATAGATGAATCATAGATGCATCATAGATGCATCAAAGATGGATCATAGATGCATCAAAGATGGATCATAGATGCATCAAAGGATGGATCATTGATGCATCATAGATGCATCAAAGATGGATCATTGATGCATCATTGTTGCATCATAGATGCATCAAAGATGGATCATTGATGCATCATAGATGAATCATAGATGCATCATAGATGCATCAAAGGATGGATCATTGATGCATCATAGATGCATCAAAGATGAATCATTGATGCATCATAGATGAATCATAGATGCATCATAGATGCATCAAAGATGGATCATTGATGCATCATAGATGCATCAAAGATGGATCATTGATGCATCATAGATGCATCAAAGATGGATCATTGATGCATCATAGATGTATCAAAGATGATGCATCAAAGATGGATCATTGATGCATCATAGATGCATCAAAGATGGATCATTGATGCATCATAGATGAATCATAGATGCATCATAGATGCATCAAAGGATGGATCATTGATGCATCATAGATGCATCAAAGATGGATCATTGATGCATCATAGATGAATCATAGATGCATCATAGATGCATCAAAGATGGATCATTGATGCATCATAGATGCATCAAAGATGGATCATTGATGCATCATAGATGCATCAAAGATGGATCATTGATGCATCATAGATGTATCAAAGATGATGCATCAAAGATGGATCATTGATGCATCATAGATGCATCAAAGATGGATCATTGATGCATCATAGATGAATCATAGATGCATCATAGATGCATCAAAGGATGGATCATTGATGCATCATAGATCAATCAATGATTCATCTATGATGCATCTATGATCCATCTATGACGCATCTATGATCCATCTATGATGCATCTATGTTCCATCTATGACGCATCTATAATCCATCTATGATCCATCTATGTTCCATCTATGATGCATCTATGATGTATCTATGATGAATCTATGATGCATCATAGATGGTGCATAGATGCATCATAGATAGTGCATAGATGCATCAAAAATGGAACATAGATGCATCAAAGGATGGATCATTGATGCATCATAGATGCATCAAAGATGGATCATTGATGCATCATAGATGAATCATAGATGCATCATAGATGCATCAAAGATGGATCATAGATGCATCAAAGATGGATCATAGATGCATCAAAGGATGGATCATTGATGCATCATAGATGCATCAAAGATGGATCATTGATGCATCATTGATGCATCATAGATGCATCAAAGATGGATCATTGATGCATCATAGATGAATCATAGATGCATCATAGATGCATCAAAGGATGGATCATTGATGCATCATAGATGCATCAAAGATGAATCATTGATGCATCATAGATGAATCATAGATGCATCATAGATGCATCAAAGATGGATCATTGATGCATCATAGATGCATCAAAGATGGATCATTGATGCATCATAGATGCATCAAAGATGGATCATTGATGCATCATAGATGTATCAAAGATGATGCATCAAAGATGGATCATTGATGCATCATAGATGCATCAAAGATGGATCATTGATGCATCATAGATGAATCATAGATGCATCATAGATGCATCAAAGGATGGATCATTGATGCATCATAGATGCATCAAAGATGGATCATTGATGCATCATAGATGAATCATAGATGCATCATAGATGCATCAAAGATGGATCATTGATGCATCATAGATGCATCAAAGATGGATCATTGATGCATCATAGATGCATCAAAGATGGATCATTGATGCATCATAGATGTATCAAAGATGATGCATCAAAGATGGATCATTGATGCATCATAGATGCATCAAAGATGGATCATTGATGCATCATAGATGAATCATAGATGCATCATAGATGCATCAAAGGATGGATCATTGATGCATCATAGATCAATCAATGATTCATCTATGATGCATCTATGATCCATCTATGACGCATCTATGATCCATCTATGATGCATCTATGTTCCATCTATGACGCATCTATAATCCATCTATGATCAATCTATGTTCCATCTATGATGCATCTATGATGTATCTATGATGAATCTATGATGCATCATAGATGGTGCATAGATGCATCATAGATAGTGCATAGATGCATCAAAAATGGAACATAGATGCATCATAGATGTATCATAGATTGTAGATTGATCATAGGTAGGATCATAGATGGATCATAGATGCATCATAGATGGATCACAGATGCATCATAGATGCAACATAGATGCATCATAGATGGATCATAGATGCATCATAGATGCATCATAGATTCATCATAGATACATCATAGATGCTTCATAGATGGAACATAGATGCGTCATAGATGGAATGCATCATAGATGGAACATAGATGCATCATAGATGGAACATAGATGCATCATAGATGGATCATTGATGCATCATAGATGAATCATAGATGCATCATAGATGCATCAAAGATGGATCATTGATGCATCATAGATGCATCAAAGATGGATCATTGATGCATCATAGATGAATCATAGATGCATCAAAGATGGATCATTGATGCATCATAGATGCATCAAAGATGGATCATTGATGCATCAAAGATGGATCATTGATGCATCAAAGATGGATCATTGATGCATCATAGATGCATCAAAGATGGATCATTGATGCATCATAGATGAATCATAGATGCATCATAGATGCATCAAAGGATGGATCATTGATGCATCATAGATGCATCAAAGATGAATCATTGATGCATCATAGATGAATCATAGATGCATCATAGATGCATCAAAGATGGATCATTGATGCATCATAGATGAATCATAGATGCATCATAGATGCATCAAAGATGGATCATTGATGCATCATAGATGCATCAAAGATGGATCATTGATGCATCAAAGATGGATCATTGATGCATCATAGATGAATCATAGATGCATCATAGATGCATCAAAGGATGGATCATTGATGCATCATAGATGAATCATTGATGCATATCAGATGCATCAAAGATGGATCATTGATGCATCATAGATGAATCATAGATGCATCATAGATGCATCAAAGATGGAAAATTGATGCATCATAGATGCATCAAAGATGGATCATTGATGCATCATAGATGAATCATAGATGCATCAAAGGATGGATCATTGATGCATCATAGATGCATCAAAGATGGATCATAGATGCATCAAAGATGGATCATTGATGCATCATAGATGCATCAAAGATGGATCATTGATGCATCATAGATGAATCATAGATGCATCATAGATGCATCAAAGATGGATCATTGATGCTATGATGCATCTACGTTCCATCTATGATGCATCTATGATTCATCTATGATCCATCAATGATTCATCTATGATGCATCAATGATCCATCTTTGATGCATCTATGATGCATCTATGATTCATCTATGATGCATCAATGATCCATCTTTGATGCATCTATGATGCATCAATGATCCATCTTTGATGCATCTATGATGCATCTATGATTCATCTATGATGCATCAATGATCCATCTTTGATGCATCTATGATGCATCAATGATCCATCCTTTGATGCATCTATGATGCATCTATGATTCATCTATGATGCATCAATGATCCATCTTTGATGCATCTATGATGCATCAATGATCCATCTTTGATGCATCTATGATGCATCTATGATTCATCTATGATGCATCAATGATCCATCTATGATGCATCTATGATTCATCTATGATGGATCAATGATCCATCTATGATGCATCTATGTTCCATCTATGATGCATCTATGTTCCATCTATGATGCATTCCATCTATGACGCATCTATGTTCCATCTATGAAGCATCTATGATGTATCTATGATGAATCTATGATGCATCTATGATGCATCTATGATCCATCTATGATGCATCTGTGATCCATCTTTGATGCATCTATGATGCATCAATGATCCATCTTTGATGCATCTATGATGCATCAATGATCCATCTTTGATGCATCTATGATGCATCAATGATCCATCTTTGATGCATCTATGATGCATCTATGATTCATCTATGATGCATCAATGATCCATCTTTGATGCATCTATGATGCATCAATGATCCATCTTTGATGCATCTATGATGCATCTATGATTTATCTATGATGCATCTTTGATTCATCTATGATCCATCTATGTTCCATCTATGATGCATCTATGATGTATCTATGATGAATCTATGATGCATCATAGATGGTGCATAGATGCATCATAGATAGTGCATAGATGCATCAAAAATGGAACATAGATGCATCATAGATGTATCATAGATTGTAGATTGATCATAGGTAGGATCATAGATGGATCATAGATGCATCATTGATGGATCACAGATGCATCATAGATGCAACATAGATGCATCATAGATGGATCATAGATGCATCATAGATGCATCATAGATTCATCATAGATACATCATAGATGCTTCATAGATGGAACATAGATTCGTCATAGATGGAATGCATCATAGATGGAACATAGATGCATCATAGATGGAACATAGATGCATCATAGATGGATCATTGATGCATCATAGATGAATCATAGATGCATCATAGATGCATCAAAGATGGATCATTGATGCATCATAGATGCATCAAAGATGGATCATTGATGCATCATAGATGAATCATAGATGCATCAAAGATGGATCATTGATGCATCATAGATGCATCAAAGATGGATCATTGATGCATCAAAGATGGATCATTGATGCATCATAGATGCATCAAAGATGGATCATTGATGCATCATAGATGAATCATAGATGCATCATAGATGCATCAAAGATGAATCATTGATGCAACATAGATGAATCATAGATGCATCATAGATGCATCAAAGATGGATCATTGATGCATCATAGATGCATCAAAGATGGATCATTGATGCATCATAGATGAATCATAGATGCATCATAGATGCATCAAAGATGGATCATTGATGCATCATAGATGCATCAAAGATGGATCATTGATGCATCATAGATGAATCATAGATGCATCATAGATGCATCAAAGGATGGATCATTGATGCATCATAGATGAATCATTGATGCATCTGCATCAAAGATGGATCATTGATGCATCATAGATGAATCATAGATGCATCATAGATGCATCAAAGATGGATCATTGATGCATCATAGATGCATCAAAGATGGATCACAGATGCATCATAGATGAATCAAAGATGCATCATAGATAAATCATAGATGCATCATAGATGCATCAAAGATGGATCATTGATGCATCATAGATGAATCATAGATGCATCATAGATGCATCAAAGATGGATCATTGATGCATCATAGATGCATCAAAGATGGATCACAGATGCATCATAGATGGATCATAGATGCATCATAGATGCATCATAGATTCATCATAGATACATCATAGATGCTTCATAGATGGAACATAGATGCGTCATAGATGGAATGCATCATAGATGGAACATAGATGCATCATAGATGGAACATAGATGCATCATAGATGGATCATTGATCCATCATAGATGAATCATAGATGCATCATAGATGGATCATTGATGCATCATAGATGAATCATAGATGCATCATAGATGCATCAAAGATGGATCATTGATGCATCATAGATGCATCAAAGATGGATCATTGATGCATCATAGATGAATCATAGATGCATCATAGATGCATCAAAGGATGGATCATTGATGCATCATAGATGCATCAAAGATGGATCATTGATGAATCATAGATGCATCATAGATGCATCAAAGATGGATCATTGATGCATCATAGATGCATCAAAGATGGATCATTGATGCATCATAGATGAATCAAAGATGGATCATTGATGCATCATAGATGAATCATAGATGCATCATAGATGAATCATTGATGGATCATAGATGAATCATAGATGCATCATAGATGGAACGTAGATGCATCATAGCATCAATGATCCATCTTTGATGCATCTATGATGCATCTATGATTCATCTATGATGCATCAATGATCCATCTTTGATGCATCTATGATCCATCTTTGATGCATCTATGATGCATCAATGATCCATCCTTTGATGCATCTATGATTCATCTATGATGCATCAATGATCCATCTTTGATGCATCTATGATGCATCAATGATCCATCTTTGATGCATCTATGATGCATCTATGATTCATCTATGATGCATCAATGATCCATCTTTGATTCATCTATGATGCATCAATGATTCATCTATGATGCATCAAAGATGGTTCATTGATGCATCTATGATGCATCAAAGATGGATCATTGATGCATAATAGATGAATCATAGATGCATCATAGATGCATCAAAGGATGGATCATTGATGCATAATAGATGAATCATAAATGCATCAAAGGATGGATCATTGATGCATCATAGATGCATCAAAGATGGATCATAGATGCATCAAAGATGGATCATTGATGCATCATAGATGCATCAAAGATGGATCATTGATGCATCATAGATGAATCATAGATGCATCATAGATGCATCAAAGATGGATCATTGATGCATCATAGATGAATCATAGATGCATCATAGATGCATCAAAGATGGATCATTGATGCTATGATGCATCTACGTTCCATCTATGATGCATCTATGATGCATCTATGATTCATCTATGATGCATCAATGATCCATCTTTGATGCATCTATGATGCATCAATGATCCATCCTTTGATGCATCTATGATGCATCTATGATTCATCTATGATGCATCAAAGATCCATCTTTGATGCATCTATGATGCATCAATGATCCATCTTTGATGCATCTATGATGCATCTATGATTCATCTATGATGCATCAATGATCCATCTATGATGCATCTATGATTCATCTATGATGGATCAATGATCCATCTATGATGCATCTATGTTCCATCTATGATGCATCTATGTTCCATCTATGATGCATTCCATCTATGACGCATCTATGTTCCATCTATGAAGCATCTATGATGTATCTATGATGAATCTATGATGCATCTATGATGCATCTATGATCCATCTATGATGCATCTGTGATCCATCTTTGATGCATCTATGATGCATCAATGATCCATCTTTGATGCATCTATGATTCATCTATGATGCATCAATGATCCATCTTTGATGCATCTATGATGCATCAATGATCCATCTTTGATGCATCTATGATGCATCTATGATCCATCTTTGATGCATCTTTGATTCATCTATGATGCATCTGTGATCCATCTTTGATGCATCTATGATGCATCAATGATCCATCTTTGATGCATCTATGATGCATCTATGATTCATCTATGATGCATCAATGATCCATCTTTGATGCATCTATGATGCATCAATGATCCATCTTTGATGCATCATCTTTGATGCATATATGATGCATCAATGATCCATCTTTGATGCATCTATGATGCATCAATGATCCATCTTTGATGCATATATGATGCATCTATGATTCATCTATGATGCATCAATGATCCATCTTTGATGCATCATCTTTGATGCATATATGATGCATCAATGATCCATCTTTGATGCATCTATGATGCATCAATGATCCATCTTTGATGCATCTATGATGCATCTATGATTCATCTATGATGCATCAATGATCCATCTTTGATGCATCTATGATGCATCAATGATCCATCTTTGATGCATCTATGATGCATCAATGATCCATCTTTGATGCATCTATGATGCATCAATGATCCATCCTTTGATGCATCTATGATCCATCTTTGATGCATCTATGATGCATCTATGATTCATCTATGATGCATCAATGATCCATCTTTGATGCATCTATGATGCATCAATGATCCATCCTTTGATGCATCTATGATGCATCATAGATGCATCAAAGATGGATCATTGATGCATCATAGATGAATCATAGATGCATCATAGATGCATCAAAGGATGGATCATTGATGCATCATAGATGCATCAAAGATGGATCATTGATGCATCATAGATGGATCATTGATGCATCATAGATGAATCATAGATGCATCATAGATGCATCAAAGATGGATCATTGATGCATCATAGATGCATCAAAGATGGATCATTGATGCATCATAGATGAATCATAGATGCATCAAAGATGGATCATTGATGCATCATAGATGCATCAAAGATGGATCATTGATGCATCAAAGATGGATCATTGATGCATCATAGATGAATCATAGATGCATCATAGATGCATCAAAGGATGGATCATTGATGCATCATAGATGCATCAAAGATGAATCATTGATGCATCATAGATGAATCATAGATGCATCATAGATGCATCAAAGATGGATCATTGATGCATCATAGATGCATCAAAGATGGATCATTGATGCATCATAGATGAATCATAGATGCATCATAGATGCATCAAAGATGGATCATTGATGCATCATAGATGAATCATAGATGCATCATAGATGCATCAAAGGATGGATCATTGATGCATCATAGATGAATCATTGATGCATCATAGATGCATCAAAGATGGATCATTGATGCATCATAGATGAATCATAGATGCATCATAGATGCATCAAAGGATGGATCATTGATGCATCATAGATGCATCAAAGGATGGATCATTGATGCATCATAGATGCATCAAAGATGGATCATAGATGCATCAAAGATGGATCATTGATGCATCATAGATGCATCAAAGATGGATCATTGATGCATCATAGATGAATCATAGATGCATCATAGATGCATCAAAGATGGGTCATTGATGCCATGATGCATCTACGTTCCATCTATGATGCATCTATGATTCATCTATGATCCATCAATGATTCATCTATGATGCATCAATGATCCATCTTTGATGCATCTATGATGCATCTATGATTCATCTATGATGCATCAATGATCCATCTTTGATGCATCTATGATGCATCAATGATCCATCTTTGATGCATCTATGATGCATCTATGATTCATCTATGATGCATCAATGATCCATCTTTGATGCATCTATGATGCATCAATGATCCATCCTTTGATGCATCTATGATGCATCTATGATTCATCTATGATGCATCAATGATCCATCTTTGATGCATCTATGATGCATCAATGATCCATCTTTGATGCATCTATGATGCATCTATGATTCATCTATGATGCATCAATGATCCATCTATGATGCATCTATGATTCATCTATGATGGATCAATGATCCATCTATGATGCATCTATGTTCCATCTATGATGCATCTATGTTCCATCTATGATGCATCTATGTTCCATCTATGATGCATCTATGTTCCATCTATGATGCATTCCATCTATGACGCATCTATGTTCCATCTATGAAGCATCTATGATGTATCTATGATGCATCTTTGATTCATCTATGATGCATCTGTGATCCATCTTTGATGCATCTATGATGCATCTATGATTCATCTATGATGCATCAATGATCCATCTTTGATGCATCTATGATGCATCAATGATCCATCTTTGATGCATCAATGATCCATCTTTGATGCATCTATGATGCATCAATGATCCATCTTTGATGCATCTATGATGCATCTATGATTCATCTATGATGCATCAAAGATGGATCATTGATGCATCATAGATGAATCATAGATGCATCATAGATGCATCAAAGATGGATCATTGATGCATCATAGATGCATCAAAGATGGATCATTGATGCATCATAGATGAATCAAAGATGCATCATAGATAAATCATAGATGCATCATAGATGCATCAAAGATGGATCATTGATGCATCATAGATGCATCAAAGATGCATCATAGATGCATCAAAGATGGATCATTGATGCATCATAGATGCATCAAAGATGGATCACAGATGCATCATAGATGGATCATAGATGCATCATAGATTCATCATAGATACATCATAGATGCTTCATAGATGGAACATAGATGCGTCATAGATGGAATGCATCATAGATGGAACATAGATGCATCATAGATGGAACATAGATGCATCATAGATGGATCATTGATCCATCATAGATGAATCATAGATGCATCATAGATGCATCAAAGGATGGATCATTGATGCATCATAGATGCATCAAAGATGGATCATTGATGCATCATAGATGAATCATAGATGCATCATAGATGCATCAAAGATGGATCATTGATGCATCATAGATGCATCAAAGATGGATCATTGATGCATCAAAGATGGATCATTGATGCATCATAGATGAATCATAGATGCATCATAGATGCATCAAAGGATGGATCATTGATGCATCATAGATGCATCAAAGATGAATCATTGATGCATCATAGATGAATCATAGATGCATCATAGATGCATCAAAGATGGATCATTGATGCATCATAGATGCATCAAAGATGGATCATTGATGCATCATAGATGAATCATAGATGCATCATAGATGCATCAAAGATGGATCATTGATGCATCATAGATGAATCATAGATGCATCATAGATGCATCATAGATGCATCATAGATGCATCAAAGGATGGATCATTGATGCATCATAGATGAATCATTGATGCATCATAGATGCATCAAAGATGGATCATTGATGCATCATAGATGAATCATAGATGCATCATAGATGCATCAAAGGATGGATCATTGATGCATCATAGATGCATCAAAGGATGGATCATTGATGCATCATAGATGCATCAAAGATGGATCATAGATGCATCAAAGATGGATCATTGATGCATCATAGATGCATCAAAGATGGATCATTGATGCATCATAGATGAATCATAGATGCATCATAGATGCATCAAAGATGGGTCATTGATGCCATGATGCATCATAGATGAATCATAGATGCATCATAGATGCATCAAAGATGGATCATTGATGCATCATAGATGCATCAAAGATGGATCATTGATGCATCATAGATGAATCATAGATGCATCATAGATGCATCAAAGATGGATCATTGATGCATCATAGATGAATCATAGATGCATCATAGATGCATCAAAGGATGGATCATTGATGCATCATAGATGAATCATTGATGCATCATAGATGCATCAAAGATGGATCATTGATGCATCATAGATGAATCATAGATGCATCATAGATGCATCATAGATGCATCAAAGATGGATCATTGATGCATCATAGATGAATCATAGATGCATCAAAGGATGGATCATTGATGCATCATAGATGCATCAAAGGATGGATCATTGATGCATCATAGATGCATCAAAGATGGATCATTGATGCATCATAGATGAATCATAGATGCATCATAGATGCATCAAAGATGGGTCATTGATGCCATGATGCATCTACGTTCCATCTATGATGCATCTATGATTCATCTATGATCCATCAATGATTCATCTATGATGCATCAATGATCCATCTTTGATGCATCTATGATGCATCTATGATTCATCTATGATGCATCAATGATCCATCTTTGATGCATCTATGATGCATCAATGATCCATCTTTGATGCATCTATGATGCATCTATGATTCATCTATGATGCATCAATGATCCATCTTTGATGCATCTATGATGCATCAATGATCCATCTATGATGCATCTATGATTCATCTATGATGGATCAATGATCCATCTATGATGCATCTATGTTCCATCTATGATGCATCTATGTTCCATCTATGATGCATTCCATCTATGACGCATCTATGTTCCATCTATGAAGCATCTATGATGTATCTATGATGAATCTATGATGCATCTATGATGCATCTATGATCCATCTATGATGCATCTGTGATCCATCTTTGATGCATCTATGATGCATCAATGATCCATCTTTGATGCATCTATGATGCATCAATGATCCATCTTTGATGCATCTATGATGCATCTATGATTCATCTATGATGCATCAATGATCCATCTTTGATGCATCTATGATGCATCTATGATTTATCTATGATGCATCTTTGATTCATCTATGATGCATCTGTGATCCATCTTTGATGCATCTATGATGCATCTATGATTCATCTATGATGCATCAATGATCCATCTTTGATGCATCTATGATGCATCAATGATCCATCTTTGATGCATCAATGATCCATCTTTGATGCATCTATGATGCATCAATGATCCATCTTTGATGCATCTATGATGCATCTATGATTCATCTATGATGCATCAAAGATGGATCATTGATGCATCATAGATGAATCATAGATGCATCATAGATGCATCAAAGATGGATCATTGATGCATCATAGATGCATCAAAGATGGATCATTGATGCATCATAGATGAATCAAAGATGCATCATAGATAAATCATAGATGCATCATAGATGCATCAAAGATGGATCATTGATGCATCATAGATGCATCAAAGATGGATCATTGATGCATCATAGATGCATCAAAGATGGATCATTGATGCATCATAGATGCATCAAAGATGGATCACAGATGCATCATAGATGGATCATAGATGCATCATAGATTCATCATAGATACATCATAGATGCTTCATAGATGGAACATAGATGCGTCATAGATGGAATGCATCATAGATGGAACATAGATGCATGATAGATGGAACATAGATGCATCATAGATGGATCATTGATCCATCATAGATGAATCATAGATGCATCATAGATGCATCAAAGGATGGATCATTGATGCATCATAGATGCATCAAAGATGGATCATTGATGCATCATAGATGAATCATAGATGCATCATAGATGCATCAAAGATGGATCATTGATGCATCATAGATGCATCAAAGATGGATCATTGATGCATCATAGATGAATCATAGATGCATCATAGATGCATCAAAGGATGGATCATTGATGCATCATAGATGCATCAAAGATAGATCATTGATGCATCATAGATGAATCATAGATGCATCATAGATGCATCAAAGATGGATCATTGATGCATCATAGATGCATCAAAGATGGATCATTGATACATCATAGATGAATCATAGATGCATCATAGATGCATCAAAGATGGATCATTGATGCATCATAGATGAATCATTGATGGATCATAGATGAATCATAGATGCATCATAGATGGAACGTAGATGCATCATAGCATCAATGATCCATCTTTGATGCATCTATGATGCATCTATGATTCATCTATGATGCATCAATGATCCATCTTTGATGCATCTATGATGCATCAATGATCCATCTTTGATGCATCTATGATCCATCTTTGATGCATCTATGATGCATCAATGATCCATCCTTTGATGCATCTATGATTCATCAATGATGCATCAATGATCCATCTTTGATGCATCTATGATGCATCTATGATTCATCTATGATGCATCAATGATCCATCTTTGATGCATCTATGATGCATCAATGATTCATCTATGATGCATCAATGATCCATCTTTGATGCATTAATGATGCATCAATGATCCATCCTTTGATGCATCTATGATGCATCTATGATTCATCTATGATGCATCAATGATCCATCTTTGATGCATCTATGATGCATCAATGATCCATCTTTGATGCATCTACG
This sequence comes from Macrosteles quadrilineatus, assembly GCF_028750875.1. Lineage (NCBI taxonomy): Eukaryota > Metazoa > Arthropoda > Insecta > Hemiptera > Cicadellidae > Macrosteles > Macrosteles quadrilineatus. The sequence goes on from NW_026542706.1 coordinate 238,047, forward strand.
ATGCATCAATGATCCATCTTTGATGCATCTATGATTCATCTATGATGCATCAATGATCCATCTTTGATGCATCTATGATGCATCAATGATCCATCTTTGATGCATCTATGATGCATCAATGATCCATCTTTGATGCATCTATGATGCATCTATGATGCATCAATAATCCATCCTTTGATGCATCTATGATGCATCTATGATTCATCTATGATGCATCAATGATCCATCTTTGATGCATCTATAATGCATCAATGATCCATCCTTTGATGCATCTATGATGCATCTATTATTCATCTATGATGCATCAATGATCCATCTTTGATGCATCTATGATGCATCTATGATGCATCAATGATCCATCCTTTGATGCATCTATGATTCATCTATGATGCATCAATGATGCATCTATGATGCATCAATGATCCATCTTTGATGCATCTACGTTCCATCTATGATGCATCTACGTTCCATCTATGATGCATCTATGATTCATCTATGATCCATCAATGATTCATCTATGATGTATCTATGATCCATCTATGACGCATCTATGATCCATCTATGATGCATCTATGTTCCATCTATGACGCATCTATGATCCATCTATGATCCATCTATGTTCCATCTATGATGCATCTATGATGTATCTATGATGAATCTATGATGCATCATAGATGGTGCATAGATGCATCATAGATAGTGCATAGATGCATCAAAAATGGAACATAGATGCATCATAGATGTATCATAGATTGTAGATTGATCATAGGTAGGATCATGGATGTATCATAGATGGATCATAGATGCATCATAGATGGATCACAGATGCATCATAGATGCAACATAGATGCATCATAGATGGATCATAGATGCATCATAGATGCATCATAGATTCATCATAGATACATCATTGATGCTTCATAGATGGAACATAGATGCGTCATAGATGGAATGCATCATAGATGGAACATAGATGCATCATAGATGGAACATAGATGCATCATAGATGGATCATTGAAGCATCATAGATGAATCATAGATGCATCATAGATGCATCAAAGATGGATCATTGATGCATCATAGATGAATCATAGATGCATCATAGATGCATCAAAGATGGATCATTGATGCATCATAGATGAATCATAGATGCATCATAGATGCATCAAAGATGGATCATTGATGCATCATAGATGAATCATAGATGCATCAAAGATGGATCATTGATGCATCATAGATGGATCATTGATGCATAATAGATGAATCATAGATGCATCAAAGGATGGATCATTGATGCATCATAGATGCATCAAAGATGGATCATAGATGCATCAAAGATGGATCATTGATGCATCATAGATGCATCAAAGATGGATCATTGATGCATCATAGATGAATCATAGATGCATCATAGATGCATCAAAGATGGATCATTGATGCTATGATGCATCTACGTTCCATCTATGATGCATCTATGATTCATCTATGATCCATCAATGATTCATCTATGATGCATCAATGATCCATCTTTGATGCATCTATGATGCATCTATGATTCATCTATGATGCATCAATGATCCATCTTTGATGCATCTATGATGCATCAATGATCCATCTTTGATGCATCTATGATGCATCTATGATTCATCTATGATGCATCAATGATCCATCTTTGATGCATCTATGATGCATCAATGATCCATCCTTTGATGCATCTATGATGCATCTATGATTCATCTATGATGCATCAATGATCCATCTTTGATGCATCTATGATGCATCAATGATCCATCTTTGATGCATCTATGATGCATCAATGATCCATCTTTGATGCATCTATGATGCATCTATGATTCATCTATGATGCATCAATGATCCATCTATGATGCATCTATGATTCATCTATGATGGATCAATGATCCATCTATGATGCATCTATGTTCCATCTATGATGCATCTATGTTCCATCTATGATGCATTCCATCTATGACGCATCTATGTTCCATCTATGAAGCATCTATGATGTATCTATGATGAATCTATGATGCATCTATGATGCATCTATGATCCATCTATGATGCATCTGTGATCCATCTTTGATGCATCTATGATGCATCAATGATCCATCTTTGATGCATCTATGATTCATCTATGATGCATCAATGATCCATCTTTGATGCATCTATGATGCATCAATGATCCATCTTTGATGCATCTATGATGCATCTATGATCCATCTTTGATGCATCTTTGATTCATCTATGATGCATCTGTGATCCATCTTTGATGCATCTATGATGCATCAATGATCCATCTTTGATGCATCTATGATGCATCTATGATTCATCTATGATGCATCAATGATCCATCTTTGATGCATCTATGATGCATCAATGATCCATCTTTGATGCATCATCTTTGATGCATATATGATGCATCAATGATCCATCTTTGATGCATCTATGATGCATCAATGATCCATCTTTGATGCATCTATGATGCATCTATGATTCATCTATGATGCATCAATGATCCATCTTTGATGCATCTATGATGCATCAATGATCCATCTTTGATGCATCTATGATGCATCAATGATCCATCCTTTGATGCATCTATGATCCATCTTTGATGCATCTATGATGCATCTATGATTCATCTATGATGCATCAATGATCCATCTTTGATGCATCTATGATGCATCAATGATCCATCCTTTGATGCATCTATGATGCATCATAGATGCATCAATGATCCATCTTTGATGCATTTATGATGCATCAATGATCCATCTTTGATGCATCTACGTTCCATCTATGATGCATCTACGTTCCATCTATGATGCATCTATGATTCATCTATGATCCATCAATGATTCATCTATGATGCATCTATGATCCATCTATGACGCATCTATGATCCATCTATGATGCATCTATGTTCCATCTATGACGCATCTATGATCCATCTATGATCCATCTATGTTCCATCTATGATGCATCTATGATGTATCTATGATGAATCTATGATGCATCATAGATGGTGCATAGATGCATCATAGATAGTGCATAGATGCATCAAAAATGGAACATAGATGCATCATAGATGTATCATAGATTGTAGATTGATCATAGGTAGGATCATAGATGGATCATAGATGCATCATAGATGGATCACAGATGCATCATAGATGCAACATAGATGCATCATAGATGGATCATAGATGCATCATAGATGCATCATAGATGCATCATAGATTCATCATAGATACATCATAGATGCATCATAGATTCATCATAGATACATCATAGATGCTTCATAGATGGAACATAGATGCGTCATAGATGGAATGCATCATAGATGGAACATAGATGCATCATAGATGGAACATAGATGCATCATAGATGGATCATTGATGCATCATAGATGAATCATAGATGCATCATAGATGCATCAAAGATGGATCATTGATGCATCATAGATGCATCAAAGATGGATCATTGATGCATCATAGATGAATCATAGATGCATCAAAGATGGATCATTGATGCATCATAGATGCATCAAAGATGGATCATTGATGCATCAAAGATGGATCATTGATGCATCATAGATGAATCATTGATGCATCATAGATGCATCAAAGGATGGATCATTGATGCATCATAGATGCATCAAAGATGAATCATTGATGCATCATAGATGAATCATAGATGCATCATAGATGCATCAAAGATGGATCATTGATGCATCATAGATGCATCAAAGATGGATCATTGATGCATCATAGATGAATCATAGATGCATCATAGATGCATCAAAGATGGATCATTGATGCATCATAGATGAATCATAGATGCATCATAGATGCATCAAAGGATGGATCATTGATGCATCATAGATGAATCATTGATGCATCATAGATGCATCAAAGATGGATCATTGATGCATCATAGATGAATCATAGATGCATCATAGATGCATCAAAGATGGATCATTGATGCATCATAGATGCATCAAAGATGGATCATTGATGCATCATAGATGAATCATAGATGCATCAAAGGATGGATCATTGATGCATCATAGATGCATCAAAGGATGGATCATTGATGCATCATAGATGCATCAAAGATGGATCATTGATGCATCATAGATGAATCATAGATGCATCATAGATGCATCATAGATGCATCAAAGATGGGTCATTGATGCCATGATGCATCTACGTTCCATCTATGATGCATCTATGATTCATCTATGATCCATCAATGATTCATCTATGATGCATCAATGATCCATCTTTGATGCATCTATGATGCATCTATGATTCATCTATGATGCATCAATGATCCATCTTTGATGCATCTATGATGCATCAATGATCCATCTTTGATGCATCTATGATGCATCTATGATTCATCTATGATGCATCAATGATCCATCTTTGATGCATCTATGATGCATCAATGATCCATCCTTTGATGCATCTATGATGCATCTATGATTCATCTATGATGCATCAATGATCCATCTTTGATGCATCTATGATGCATCAATGATCCATCTTTGATGCATCTATGATGCATCTATGATTCATCTATGATGCATCAATGATCCATCTATGATGCATCTATGATTCATCTATGATGGATCAATGATCCATCTATGATGCATCTATGTTCCATCTATGATGCATCTATGTTCCATCTATGATGCATTCCATCTATGACGCATCTATGTTCCATCTATGAAGCATCTATGATGTATCTATGATGAATCTATGATGCATCTATGATGCATCTATGATCCATCTATGATGCATCTGTGATCCATCTTTGATGCATCTATGATGCATCAATGATCCATCTTTGATGCATCTATGATGCATCTATGATTCATCTATGATGCATCAATGATCCATCTTTGATGCATCTATGATGCATCAATGATCCATCTTTGATGCATCTATGATGCATCTATGATTTATCTATGATGCATCTTTGATTCATCTATGATGCATCTGTGATCCATCTTTGATGCATCTATGATGCATCAATGATCCATCTTTGATGCATCTATGATGCATCTATGATTCATCTATGATGCCTCAATGATCCATCTTTGATGCATCTATGATGCATCAATGATCCATCTTTGATGCATTTATGATGCATCAATGATCCATCTTTGATGCATCTACGTTCCATCTATGATGCATCTACGTTCCATCTATGATGCATCTATGATTCATCTATGATCCATCAATGATTCATCTATGATGCATCTATGATCCATCTATGACGCATCTATGATCCATCTATGATGCATCTATGTTCCATCTATGACGCATCTATGATCCATCTATGATCCATCTATGTTCCATCTATGATGCATCTATGATGTATCTATGATGAATCTATGATGCATCATAGATGGTGCATAGATGCATCATAGATAGTGCATAGATGCATCAAAAATGGAACATAGATGCATCATAGATGTATCATAGATTGTAGATTGATCATAGGTAGGATCATAGATGGATCATAGATGCATCATAGATGGATCACAGATGCATCATAGATGCAACATAGATGCATCATAGATGGATCATAGATGCATCATAGATGCATCATAGATGCATCATAGATTCATCATAGATACATCATAGATGCATCATAGATTCATCATAGATACATCATAGATGCTTCATAGATGGAACATAGATGCGTCATAGATGGAATGCATCATAGATGGAACATAGATGCATCATAGATGGAACATAGATGCATCATAGATGGATCATTGATGCATCATAGATGAATCATAGATGCATCATAGATGCATCAAAGATGGATCATTGATGCATCATAGATGCATCAAAGATGGATCATTGATGCATCATAGATGAATCATAGATGCATCAAAGATGGATCATTGATGCATCATAGATGCATCAAAGATGGATCATTGATGCATCAAAGATGGATCATTGATGCATCATAGATGAATCATTGATGCATCATAGATGCATCAAAGGATGGATCATTGATGCATCATAGATGCATCAAAGATGAATCATTGATGCATCATAGATGAATCATAGATGCATCATAGATGCATCAAAGATGGATCATTGATGCATCATAGATGCATCAAAGATGGATCATTGATGCATCATAGATGAATCATAGATGCATCATAGATGCATCAAAGATGGATCATTGATGCATCATAGATGAATCATAGATGCATCATAGATGCATCAAAGGATGGATCATTGATGCATCATAGATGAATCATTGATGCATCATAGATGCATCAAAGATGGATCATTGATGCATCATAGATGAATCATAGATGCATCATAGATGCATCAAAGATGGATCATTGATGCATCATAGATGCATCAAAGATGGATCATTGATGCATCATAGATGAATCATAGATGCATCAAAGGATGGATCATTGATGCATCATAGATGCATCAAAGGATGGATCATTGATGCATCATAGATGCATCAAAGATGGATCATTGATGCATCATAGATGCATCAAAGATGGATCATTGATGCATCATAGATGAATCATAGATGCATCATAGATGCATCATAGATGCATCAAAGATGGGTCATTGATGCCATGATGCATCTACGTTCCATCTATGATGCATCTATGATTCATCTATGATCCATCAATGATTCATCTATGATGCATCAATGATCCATCTTTGATGCATCTATGATGCATCTATGATTCATCTATGATGCATCAATGATCCATCTTTGATGCATCTATGATGCATCAATGATCCATCTTTGATGCATCTATGATGCATCTATGATTCATCTATGATGCATCAATGATCCATCTTTGATGCATCTATGATGCATCAATGATCCATCCTTTGATGCATCTATGATGCATCTATGATTCATCTATGATGCATCAATGATCCATCTTTGATGCATCTATGATGCATCTATGATTCATCTATGATGCATCAATGATCCATCTATGATGCATCTATGATTCATCTATGATGGATCAATGATCCATCTATGATGCATCTATGTTCCATCTATGATGCATCTATGTTCCATCTATGATGCATTCCATCTATGACGCATCTATGTTCCATCTATGAAGCATCTATGATGTATCTATGATGAATCTATGATGCATCTATGATGCATCTATGATCCATCTATGATGCATCTGTGATCCATCTTTGATGCATCTATGATGCATCAATGATCCATCTTTGATGCATCTATGATGCATCTATGATTCATCTATGATGCATCAATGATCCATCTTTGATGCATCTATGATGCATCAATGATCCATCTTTGATGCATCTATGATGCATCTATGATTTATCTATGATGCATCTTTGATTCATCTATGATGCATCTGTGATCCATCTTTGATGCATCTATGATGCATCAATGATCCATCTTTGATGCATCTATGATGCATCTATGATTCATCTATGATGCCTCAATGATCCATCTTTGATGCATCTATGATGCATCAATGATCCATCTTTGATGCATCAATGATCCATCTTTGATGCATCTATGATGCATCAATGATGCATCTATGATGCATCAATGATCCATCTTTGATGCATCTATGATGCATCTATGATTCATCTATGATGCATCAAAGATGGATCATTGATGCATCATAGATGAATCATAGATGCATCATAGATGCATCAAAGATGGATCATTGATGCATCATAGATGCATCAAAGATGGATCATTGATGCATCATAGATGAATCAAAGATGCATCATAGATAAATCATAGATGCATCATAGATGCATCAAAGATGGATCATTGATGCATCATAGATGCATCAAAGATGGATCATTGATGCATCATAGATGCATCAAAGATGCATCATAGATGCATCAAAGATAGATCATTGATGCATCATAGATGCATCAAAGATGGATCACAGATGCATCATAGATGGATCATAGATGCATCATAGATTCATCATAGATACATCATAGATGCTTCATAGATGGAACATAGATGCGTCATAGATGGAATGCATCATAGATGGAACATAGATGCATCATAGATGGAACATAGATGCATCATAGATGGATCATTGATCCATCATAGATGAATCATAGATGCATCATAGATGCATCAAAGGATGGATCATTGATGCATCATAGATGCATCAAAGATGGATCATTGATGCATCATAGATGAATCATAGATGCATCATAGATGCATCAAAGATGGATCATTGATGCATCATAGATGCATCAAAGATGGATCATTGATGCATCATAGATGAATCATAGATGCATCATAGATGCATCAAAGGATGGATCATTGATGCATCATAGATGCATCAAAGATGGATCATTGATGCATCATAGATGAATCATAGATGCATCATAGATGCATCAAAGATGGATCATTGATGCATCAAAGATGGATCATTGATGCATCATAGATGCATCAAAGATGGATCATTGATGCATCATAGATGAATCATAGATGCATCATAGATGCATCAAAGATGGATCATTGATGCATCAAAGATGGATCATTGATGCATCAAAGATGGATCATTGATGCATCATAGATGAATCATAGATGCATCATAGATGCATCAAAGGATGGATCATTGATGCATCATAGATGCATCAAAGATGAATCATTGATGCATCATAGATGAATCATAGATGCATCATAGATGCATCAAAGATGGATCATTGATGCATCATAGATGAATCATAGATGCATCATAGATGCATCAAAGATGGATCATTGATGCATCATAGATGCATCAAAGATGGATCATTGATGCATCATAGATGAATCATAGATGCATCATAGATGCATCAAAGGATGGATCATTGATGCATCATAGATGAATCATTGATGCATATCAGATGCATCAAAGATGGATCATTGATGCATCATAGATGAATCATAGATGCATCATAGATGCATCAAAGATGGAAAATTGATGCATCATAGATGCATCAAAGATGGATAATTGATGCATCATAGATGAATCATAGATGCATCAAAGGATGGATCATTGATGCATCATAGATGCATCAAAGATGGATCATAGATGCATCAAAGATGGATCATTGATGCATCATAGATGCATCAAAGATGGATCATTGATGCATCATAGATGAATCATAGATGCATCATAGATGCATCAAAGATGGATCATTGATGCTATGATGCATCTACGTTCCATCTATGATGCATCTATGATTCATCTATGATCCATCAATGATTCATCTATGATGCATCAATGATCCATCTTTGATGCATCTATGATGCATCTATGATTCATCTATGATGCATCAATGATCCATCTTTGATGCATCTATGATGCATCAATGATCCATCTTTGATGCATTTATGATGCATCTATGATTCATCTATGATGCATCAATGATCCATCTTTGATGCATCTATGATGCATCAATGATCCATCCTTTGATGCATCTATGATGCATCTATGATTCATCTATGATGCATCAATGATCCATCTTTGATGCATCTATGATGCATCAATGATCCATCTTTGATGCATCTATGATGCATCTATGATTCATCTATGATGCATCAATGATCCATCTATGATGCATCTATGATTCATCTATGATGGATCAATGATCCATCTATGATGCATCTATGTTCCATCTATGATGCATCTATGTTCCATCTATGATGCATTCCATCTATGACGCATCTATGTTCCATCTATGAAGCATCTATGATGTATCTATGATGAATCTATGATGCATCTATGATGCATCTATGATCCATCTATGATGCATCTGTGATCCATCTTTGATGCATCTATGATGCATCAATGATCCATCTTTGATGCATCTATGATGCATCTATGATTCATCTATGATGCATCAATGATCCATCTTTGATGCATCTATGATGCATCAATGATCCATCTTTGATGCATCTATGATGCATCTATGATTTATCTATGATGCATCTTTGATTCATCTATGATGCATCTGTGATCCATCTTTGATGCATCTATGATGCATCAATGATCCATCTTTGATGCATCTATGATGCATCTATGATTCATCTATGATGCATCAATGATCCATCTTTAATGCATCAATGATCCATCTTTGATGCATCTATGATGCATCTATGATTCATCTATGATGCATCAAAGATGGATCATTGATGCATCATAGATGAATCATAGATGCATCATAGATGCATCAAAGATGGATCATTGATGCATCATAGATGCATCAAAGATGGATCATTGATGCATCATAGATGAATCAAAGATGCATCATAGATAAATCATAGATGCATCATAGATGCATCAAAGATGCATCATAGATGCATCAAAGATGGATCATTGATGCATCATAGATGCATCAAAGATGGATCACAGATGCATCATAGATGGATCATAGATGCATCATAGATTCATCATAGATACATCATAGATGCTTCATAGATGGAACATAGATGCGTCATAGATGGAATGCATCATAGATGGAACATAGATGCATCATAGATGGAACATAGATGCATCATAGATGGATCATTGATCCATCATAGATGAATCATAGATGCATCATAGATGCATCTAAGGATGGATCATTGATGCATCATAGATGCATCAAAGATGGATCATTGATGCATCATAGATGAATCATAGATGCATCATAGATGCATCAAAGATGGATCATTGATGCATCATAGATGCATCAAAGATGGATCATTGATGCATCATAGATGAATCATAGATGCATCATAGATGCATCAAAGGATGGATCATTGATGCATCTGTAGCGGGTGGCCGTTTGGAGTGAGGAGACTACGGGGGTAATGGAGTGGTACGGAGGAGGTGTATTTTGGGTAATCAGGAGGGAATAAACAGGGTAATGCTAATAGGTTAGGAAAAGGTGTGTCTGGACCAAACTTAACATAAGCGTGCTGAATCTGCTACCAATAGAATTAGGAAGATTGCTGGGGACCAGAGGGACGGAGACCTTTTACCCAGATCAGAACACTTGCCTAGCCAGCTTTGATTGAACTAATGGAACTAACTATTTAAATATAAACCTATCCTTCCACTATGAACTGAAATTGGGTAATTACTTACTAATTACTGATGAGTGAATGAATGATATTTAATTGAATACTGAATGAGAAATAAGTATGAATTGATTTAAACTATAAGGTTACATTCTGGGAACATGAGGTCTAGTTAACAGGTTTCGAATGGTTAATGGCAGAGTGCCACCAACCGGCTAAATTGTCAATTCCTACATTTCCGTAGTCGGGTGAGCCAGAAGGGCTCCCCGCTAGTTACCTGACTTAGCCAGACATTTTGCCTACTTAATTACTACATACTAATTAATATAACTTATCCCAAACATCGAAGTGAAGTCGTGGAACTTTTCCGAGAGGTTCTATATCCAGATGCCGGTTTGCGAAGAAGGAGGACAAGACTAGGAAGGTGGGGATAGAGCATTGGTGCAGTCGCGGCAGGCAACGAGATGAACATGCAGCCCGGCTTCGCGAACTGCACACACTATAAAAATATAGCGTGCCGCTATGCGTCACAACCACCCCCCTTACGACGAAAGAAAAGAAAAGAACAGAACAGTTTTTTTTTTTTTTTTGGAGGTTGGTGAAAGGGTTTGGTTTGGTGTGTTTTTTTTTTTTTTTTGGTGGGGAAGATTGTCGTTCGATTTGCTTCCAGATGTGGAAGGTTCTGACCAGCCTGGCTGTAATAGGCACCTCGGACCACCGGACTTTCCCGAACCAACCACGGCAGAGAGCGGGATCCACCCCCCCTGCGAAAAGAGGAAGGCATTGTGGGGACGACAGTTTGTTTCCCTAACCTGGCAAAAATTGGAATTGAATTGCTTTCTGTTGTGAAATAAAAAGGGACGGACAACTGCACGCACAAAAGATTTTTTTTTTTTTTTTTTTTTTTTTTTTAATTAGGGTTTTCTTCCTAAGGCATTGCTGGTGCACTGTGGGGAATTAGAGATCAGCTGGTGTGTCTTCTGGAGATGCAGGTCTTGAGAGGTGCTGATGGTATGGGCTAAGTGTTGAGGCAGCAGGCTGAGTGTAGGCAAAGAGATGTTGTGTGCTGATGACTCATGCGGACAAGGCCGGAGCATCGCAGGCTGCGCCCAAGGTGTGTTGGCTGATGACTCATGCGGACAAGGCCGGAGCATCGCTGACTGATGATGGGGGATGTAGAAGGTAAAATGTCTCTTGTGGTCCAAAACAGATGTGCACGATACTTCATGATTGATTGGTATGCGGGAAAATTGTAGAGTTGTTAATTGACTTTGCTTTTTCATTTGATTTATTTATTATTTTTTTGTTGCTTTGATTGTGCAGTTGTCTGCTTTCTATTAAATAATGCTGGGGGAAATGAATATTTAATCCGATCGCAGATGATCATAAAAAAAACTTGTTCAAGGTGACTGTCGTTGTGGAAATGAAGAAGGGTTGGTCGCAAGGTGGAGGTCCGATCACTGACGGGTTGGCTCGGACTCAAAAGGTGAACCATGGGTTCGTTGGGGCCGAGCTACTCAAAACCAGACTGATGGAACTCGCGGATACCGTTTTGGGGTCTGTGTGTTGAAGGGGTTTGGAAGGATAGTAAACTGTTCTTGTAAAATTTTTTTTTTTTTTTTTTTTTTTTTATAACATTTCGCATGCAGAAAATTACGCATGCAGAATATGTGCGTGCACAAAATTGCGCGTGCAGAACATTGCGCGTCGGTAAACGCTAGAAAAAGGTGGGGGTAGGTATTCTTGGGATTCTGGAGATTGTTTCCTTATCAAGTATTTCCCTTGAAAGGCAAGGCTTCCGGTTCGTTTGGTTTTTTTTTGTAAAAAAATAAAAGTACTGAGTTTCTTGACTAAACTGGTAACTATTTCTCCCTAAATCTAACTACCTCTACCTTAGTGACTAATTAAGCTAAGAAGTGTGAAGAGAAAATAAGGGAGGTAAAGGAAAGAATAGAAAGAGAGTTTGTCTCTAAACACTCGACGGGCCCTCTAAACACTGGAAGCGTGCTGGGCCCATAACCCAGAGGTCCGTGGATCGTAACCACGCTCTGCTACCATATGTAGCGGGTGGCCGTTTGGAGTGAGGAGACTACGGGGGTAATGGAGTGGTACGGAGGAGGTGTATTTTGGGTAATCAGGAGGGAATAAACAGGGTAATGCTAATAGGTTAGGAAAAGGTGTGTCTGGACCAAACTTAACATAAGCGTGCTGAATCTGCTACCAATAGAATTAGGAAGATTGCTGGGGACCAGAGGGACGGAGACCTTTTACCCAGATCAGAACACTTGCCTAGCCAGCTTTGATTGAACTAATGGAACTAACTATTTAAATATAAACCTATCCTTCCACTATGAACTGAAATTGGGTAATTACTTACTAATTACTGATGAGTGAATGAATGATATTTAATTGAATACTGAATGAGAAATAAGTATGAATTGATTTAAACTATAAGGTTACATTCTGGGAACATGAGGTCTAGTTAACAGGTTTCGAATGGTTAATGGCAGAGTGCCACCAACCGGCTAAATTGTCAATTCCTACATTTCCGTAGTCGGGTGAGCCAGAAGGGCTCCCCGCTAGTTACCTGACTTAGCCAGACATTTTGCCTACTTAATTACTACATACTAATTAATATAACTTATCCCAAACATCGAAGTGAAGTCGTGGAACTTTTCCGAGAGGTTCTATATCCAGATGCCGGTTTGCGAAGAAGGAGGACAAGACTAGGAAGGTGGGGATAGAGCATTGGTGCAGTCGCGGCAGGCAACGAGATGAACATGCAGCCCGGCTTCGCGAACTGCACACACTATAAAAATATAGCGTGCCGCTATGCGTCACACATCATAGATGCATCAAAGATGGATCATTGATGCATCATAGATGAATCATAGATGCATCATAGATGCATCATAGATGCATCAAAGATGGATCATTGATGCATCATAGATGCATCAAAGATGGATCATTGATGCATCATAGATGCATCAAAGATGGATCATTGATGCATCATAGATGAATCATAGATGCATCATAGATGCATCAAAGATGGATCATTGATGCATCAAAGATGGATCATTGATGCATCATAGATGCATCAAAGATGGATCATTGATGCATCATAGATGAATCATAGATGCATCATAGATGCATCAAAGGATGGATCATTGATGCATCATAGATGCATCAAAGATGAATCATTGATGCATCATAGATGAATCATAGATGCATCATAGATGCATCAAAGATGGATCATTGATGCAGATGCATCATAGATGAATCATAGATGCATCATAGATGCATCAAAGATGGATCATTGATGCATCATAGATGCAATCAAAGATGGATCATTGATGCATCATAGATGCATCAAAGATGGATCATTGATGCATCATAGATGCATCAAAGATGGATCATTGATGCATCATAGATGAATCATAGATGCATCATAGATGCATCAAAGGATGGATCATTGATGCATCATAGATGAATCATTGATGCATATCAGATGCATCAAAGATGGATCATTGATGCATCATAGATGAATCATAGATGCATCATAGATGCATCAAAGATGGAAAATTGATGCATCATAGATGCATCAAAGATGGATCATTGATGCATCATAGATGAATCATAGATGCATCAAAGGATGGATCATTGATGCATCATAGATGCATCAAAGATGGATCATAGATGCATCAAAGATGGATCATTGATGCATCATAGATGCATCAAAGATGGATCATTGATGCATCATAGATGAATCATAGATGCATCATAGATGCATCAAAGATGGATCATTGATGCTATGATGCATCTACGTTCCATCTATGATGCATCTATGATTCATCTATGATCCATCAATGATTCATCTATGATGCATCAATGATCCATCTTTGATGCATCTATGATGCATCTATGATTCATCTATGATGCATCAATGATCCATCTTTGATGCATCTATGATGCATCAATGATCCATCTTTGATGCATCTATGATGCATCTATGATTCATCTATGATGCATCAATGATCCATCTTTGATGCATCTATGATGCATCAATGATCCATCCTTTGATGCATCTATGATGCATCTATGATTCATCTATGATGCATCAATGATCCATCTTTGATGCATCTATGATGCATCAATGATCCATCTTTGATGCATCTATGATGCATCTATGATTCATCTATGATGCATCAATGATCCATCTATGATGCATCTATGATTCATCTATGATGGATCAATGATCCATCTATGATGCATCTATGTTCCATCTATGATGCATCTATGTTCCATCTATGATGCATTCCATCTATGACGCATCTATGTTCCATCTATGAAGCATCTATGATGTATCTATGATGAATCTATGATGCATCTATGATGCATCTATGATCCATCTATGATGCATCTGTGATCCATCTTTGATGCATCTATGATGCATCAATGATCCATCTTTGATGCATCTATGATGCATCTATGATTCATCTATGATGCATCAATGATCCATCTTTGATGCATCTATGATGCATCAATGATCCATCTTTGATGCATCTATGATGCATCTATGATTTATCTATGATGCATCTTTGATTCATCTATGATCCATCTATGTTCCATCTATGATGCATCTATGATGTATCTATGATGAATCTATGATGCATCATAGATGGTGCATAGATGCATCATAGATAGTGCATAGATGCATCAAAAATGGAACATAGATGCATCATAGATGTATCATAGATTGTAGATTGATCATAGGTAGGATCATAGATGGATCATAGATGCATCATTGATGGATCACAGATGCATCATAGATGCAACATAGATGCATCATAGATGGATCATAGATGCATCATAGATGCATCATAGATTCATCATAGATACATCATAGATGCTTCATAGATGGAACATAGATTCGTCATAGATGGAATGCATCATAGATGGAACATAGATGCATCATAGATGGAACATAGATGCATCATAGATGGATCATTGATGCATCATAGATGAATCATAGATGCATCATAGATGCATCAAAGATGGATCATTGATTCATCATAGATGCATCAAAGATGGATCATTGATGCATCATAGATGAATCATAGATGCATCAAAGATGGATCATTGATGCATCATAGATGCATCAAAGATGGATCATTGATGCATCAAAGATGGATCATTGATGCATCATAGATGCATCAAAGATGGATCATTGATGCATCATAGATGAATCATAGATGCATCATAGATGCATCAAAAGATGGATCATTGATGCATCATAGATGCATCAAAGATGAATCATTGATGCAACATAGATGAATCATAGATGCATCATAGATGCATCAAAGATGGATCATTGATGCATCATAGATGCATCAAAGATGGATCATTGATGCATCATAGATGAATCAAAGATGGATCATTGATGCATCATAGATGAATCATAGATGCATCATAGATGCATCAAAGGATGGATCATTGATGCATCATAGATGCATCAAAGATGGATCATTGATGCATCATAGATGAATCATTGATGCATCTGCATCAAAGATGGATCATTGATGCATCATAGATGAATCATAGATGCATCATAGATGCATCAAAGATGGATCATTGATGCATCATAGATGCATCAAAGATGGATCACAGATGCATCATAGATGAATCAAAGATGCATCATAGATAAATCATAGATGCATCATAGATGCATCAAAGATGGATCATTGAAGCATCATAGATGAATCATAGATGCATCATAGATGCATCAAAGATGGATCATTGATGCATCATAGATGAATCATAGATGCATCATAGATGCATCAAAGATGGATCATTGATGCATCATAGATGAATCATAGATGCATCATAGATGCATCAAAGATGGATCATTGATGCATCATAGATGAATCATAGATGCATCAAAGATGGATCATTGATGCATCATAGATGGATCATTGATGCATAATAGATGAATCATAGATGCATCAAAGGATGGATCATTGATGCATCATAGATGCATCAAAGATGGATCATAGATGCATCAAAGATGGATCATTGATGCATCATAGATGCATCAAAGATGGATCATTGATGCATCATAGATGAATCATAGATGCATCATAGATGCATCAAAGATGGATCATTGATGCTATGATGCATCTACGTTCCATCTATGATGCATCTATGATTCATCTATGATCCATCAATGATTCATCTATGATGCATCAATGATCCATCTTTGATGCATCTATGATGCATCTATGATTCATCTATGATGCATCAATGATCCATCTTTGATGCATCTATGATGCATCAATGATCCATCTTTGATGCATCTATGATGCATCTATGATTCATCTATGATGCATCAATGATCCATCTTTGATGCATCTATGATGCATCAATGATCCATCCTTTGATGCATCTATGATGCATCTATGATTCATCTATGATGCATCAATGATCCATCTTTGATGCATCTATGATGCATCAATGATCCATCTTTGATGCATCTATGATGCATCAATGATCCATCTTTGATGCATCTATGATGCATCTATGATTCATCTATGATGCATCAATGATCCATCTATGATGCATCTATGATTCATCTATGATGGATCAATGATCCATCTATGATGCATCTATGTTCCATCTATGATGCATCTATGTTCCATCTATGATGCATTCCATCTATGACGCATCTATGTTCCATCTATGAAGCATCTATGATGTATCTATGATGAATCTATGATGCATCTATGATGCATCTATGATCCATCTATGATGCATCTGTGATCCATCTTTGATGCATCTATGATGCATCAATGATCCATCTTTGATGCATCTATGATTCATCTATGATGCATCAATGATCCATCTTTGATGCATCTATGATGCATCAATGATCCATCTTTGATGCATCTATGATGCATCTATGATCCATCTTTGATGCATCTTTGATTCATCTATGATGCATCTGTGATCCATCTTTGATGCATCTATGATGCATCAATGATCCATCTTTGATGCATCTATGATGCATCTATGATTCATCTATGATGCATCAATGATCCATCTTTGATGCATCTATGATGCATCAATGATCCATCTTTGATGCATCATCTTTGATGCATATATGATGCATCAATGATCCATCTTTGATGCATCTATGATGCATCAATGATCCATCTTTGATGCATCTATGATGCATCTATGATTCATCTATGATGCATCAATGATCCATCTTTGATGCATCTATGATGCATCAATGATCCATCTTTGATGCATCTATGATGCATCAATGATCCATCCTTTGATGCATCTATGATCCATCTTTGATGCATCTATGATGCATCTATGATTCATCTATGATGCATCAATGATCCATCTTTGATGCATCTATGATGCATCAATGATCCATCCTTTGATGCATCTATGATGCATCATAGATGCATCAATGATCCATCTTTGATGCATTTATGATGCATCAATGATCCATCTTTGATGCATCTACGTTCCATCTATGATGCATCTACGTTCCATCTATGATGCATCTATGATTCATCTATGATCCATCAATGATTCATCTATGATGCATCTATGATCCATCTATGACGCATCTATGATCCATCTATGATGCATCTATGTTCCATCTATGACGCATCTATGATCCATCTATGATCCATCTATGTTCCATCTATGATGCATCTATGATGTATCTATGATGAATCTATGATGCATCATAGATGGTGCATAGATGCATCATAGATAGTGCATAGATGCATCAAAAATGGAACATAGATGCATCATAGATGTATCATAGATTGTAGATTGATCATAGGTAGGATCATAGATGGATCATAGATGCATCATAGATGGATCACAGATGCATCATAGATGCAACATAGATGCATCATAGATGGATCATAGATGCATCATAGATGCATCATAGATGCATCATAGATTCATCATAGATACATCATAGATGCATCATAGATTCATCATAGATACATCATAGATGCTTCATAGATGGAACATAGATGCGTCATAGATGGAATGCATCATAGATGGAACATAGATGCATCATAGATGGAACATAGATGCATCATAGATGGATCATTGATGCATCATAGATGAATCATAGATGCATCATAGATGCATCAAAGATGGATCATTGATGCATCATAGATGCATCAAAGATGGATCATTGATGCATCATAGATGAATCATAGATGCATCAAAGATGGATCATTGATGCATCATAGATGCATCAAAGATGGATCATTGATGCATCAAAGATGGATCATTGATGCATCATAGATGAATCATTGATGCATCATAGATGCATCAAAGGATGGATCATTGATGCATCATAGATGCATCAAAGATGAATCATTGATGCATCATAGATGAATCATAGATGCATCATAGATGCATCAAAGATGGATCATTGATGCATCATAGATGCATCAAAGATGGATCATTGATGCATCATAGATGAATCATAGATGCATCATAGATGCATCAAAGATGGATCATTGATGCATCATAGATGAATCATAGATGCATCATAGATGCATCAAAGGATGGATCATTGATGCATCATAGATGAATCATTGATGCATCATAGATGCATCAAAGATGGATCATTGATGCATCATAGATGAATCATAGATGCATCATAGATGCATCAAAGATGGATCATTGATGCATCATAGATGCATCAAAGATGGATCATTGATGCATCATAGATGAATCATAGATGCATCAAAGGATGGATCATTGATGCATCATAGATGCATCAAAGGATGGATCATTGATGCATCATAGATGCATCAAAGATGGATCATTGATGCATCATAGATGAATCATAGATGCATCATAGATGCATCATAGATGCATCAAAGATGGGTCATTGATGCCATGATGCATCTACGTTCCATCTATGATGCATCTATGATTCATCTATGATCCATCAATGATTCATCTATGATGCATCAATGATCCATCTTTGATGCATCTATGATGCATCTATGATTCATCTATGATGCATCAATGATCCATCTTTGATGCATCTATGATGCATCAATGATCCATCTTTGATGCATCTATGATGCATCTATGATTCATCTATGATGCATCAATGATCCATCTTTGATGCATCTATGATGCATCAATGATCCATCCTTTGATGCATCTATGATGCATCTATGATTCATCTATGATGCATCAATGATCCATCTTTGATGCATCTATGATGCATCAATGATCCATCTTTGATGCATCTATGATGCATCTATGATTCATCTATGATGCATCAATGATCCATCTATGATGCATCTATGATTCATCTATGATGGATCAATGATCCATCTATGATGCATCTATGTTCCATCTATGATGCATCTATGTTCCATCTATGATGCATTCCATCTATGACGCATCTATGTTCCATCTATGAAGCATCTATGATGTATCTATGATGAATCTATGATGCATCTATGATGCATCTATGATCCATCTATGATGCATCTGTGATCCATCTTTGATGCATCTATGATGCATCAATGATCCATCTTTGATGCATCTATGATGCATCTATGATTCATCTATGATGCATCAATGATCCATCTTTGATGCATCTATGATGCATCAATGATCCATCTTTGATGCATCTATGATGCATCTATGATTTATCTATGATGCATCTTTGATTCATCTATGATGCATCTGTGATCCATCTTTGATGCATCTATGATGCATCAATGATCCATCTTTGATGCATCTATGATGCATCTATGATTCATCTATGATGCCTCAATGATCCATCTTTGATGCATCTATGATGCATCAATGATCCATCTTTGATGCATTTATGATGCATCAATGATCCATCTTTGATGCATCTACGTTCCATCTATGATGCATCTACGTTCCATCTATGATGCATCTATGATTCATCTATGATCCATCAATGATTCATCTATGATGCATCTATGATCCATCTATGACGCATCTATGATCCATCTATGATGCATCTATGTTCCATCTATGACGCATCTATGATCCATCTATGATCCATCTATGTTCCATCTATGATGCATCTATGATGTATCTATGATGAATCTATGATGCATCATAGATGGTGCATAGATGCATCATAGATAGTGCATAGATGCATCAAAAATGGAACATAGATGCATCATAGATGTATCATAGATTGTAGATTGATCATAGGTAGGATCATAGATGGATCATAGATGCATCATAGATGGATCACAGATGCATCATAGATGCAACATAGATGCATCATAGATGGATCATAGATGCATCATAGATGCATCATAGATGCATCATAGATTCATCATAGATACATCATAGATGCATCATAGATTCATCATAGATACATCATAGATGCTTCATAGATGGAACATAGATGCGTCATAGATGGAATGCATCATAGATGGAACATAGATGCATCATAGATGGAACATAGATGCATCATAGATGGATCATTGATGCATCATAGATGAATCATAGATGCATCATAGATGCATCAAAGATGGATCATTGATGCATCATAGATGCATCAAAGATGGATCATTGATGCATCATAGATGAATCATAGATGCATCAAAGATGGATCATTGATGCATCATAGATGCATCAAAGATGGATCATTGATGCATCAAAGATGGATCATTGATGCATCATAGATGAATCATTGATGCATCATAGATGCATCAAAGGATGGATCATTGATGCATCATAGATGCATCAAAGATGAATCATTGATGCATCATAGATGAATCATAGATGCATCATAGATGCATCAAAGATGGATCATTGATGCATCATAGATGCATCAAAGATGGATCATTGATGCATCATAGATGAATCATAGATGCATCATAGATGCATCAAAGATGGATCATTGATGCATCATAGATGAATCATAGATGCATCATAGATGCATCAAAGGATGGATCATTGATGCATCATAGATGAATCATTGATGCATCATAGATGCATCAAAGATGGATCATTGATGCATCATAGATGAATCATAGATGCATCATAGATGCATCAAAGATGGATCATTGATGCATCATAGATGCATCAAAGATGGATCATTGATGCATCATAGATGAATCATAGATGCATCAAAGGATGGATCATTGATGCATCATAGATGCATCAAAGGATGGATCATTGATGCATCATAGATGCATCAAAGATGGATCATTGATGCATCATAGATGCATCAAAGATGGATCATTGATGCATCATAGATGAATCATAGATGCATCATAGATGCATCATAGATGCATCAAAGATGGGTCATTGATGCCATGATGCATCTACGTTCCATCTATGATGCATCTATGATTCATCTATGATCCATCAATGATTCATCTATGATGCATCAATGATCCATCTTTGATGCATCTATGATGCATCTATGATTCATCTATGATGCATCAATGATCCATCTTTGATGCATCTATGATGCATCAATGATCCATCTTTGATGCATCTATGATGCATCTATGATTCATCTATGATGCATCAATGATCCATCTTTGATGCATCTATGATGCATCAATGATCCATCCTTTGATGCATCTATGATGCATCTATGATTCATCTATGATGCATCAATGATCCATCTTTGATGCATCTATGATGCATCTATGATTCATCTATGATGCATCAATGATCCATCTATGATGCATCTATGATTCATCTATGATGGATCAATGATCCATCTATGATGCATCTATGTTCCATCTATGATGCATCTATGTTCCATCTATGATGCATTCCATCTATGACGCATCTATGTTCCATCTATGAAGCATCTATGATGTATCTATGATGAATCTATGATGCATCTATGATGCATCTATGATCCATCTATGATGCATCTGTGATCCATCTTTGATGCATCTATGATGCATCAATGATCCATCTTTGATGCATCTATGATGCATCTATGATTCATCTATGATGCATCAATGATCCATCTTTGATGCATCTATGATGCATCAATGATCCATCTTTGATGCATCTATGATGCATCTATGATTTATCTATGATGCATCTTTGATTCATCTATGATGCATCTGTGATCCATCTTTGATGCATCTATGATGCATCAATGATCCATCTTTGATGCATCTATGATGCATCTATGATTCATCTATGATGCCTCAATGATCCATCTTTGATGCATCTATGATGCATCAATGATCCATCTTTGATGCATCAATGATCCATCTTTGATGCATCTATGATGCATCAATGATGCATCTATGATGCATCAATGATCCATCTTTGATGCATCTATGATGCATCTATGATTCATCTATGATGCATCAAAGATGGATCATTGATGCATCATAGATGAATCATAGATGCATCATAGATGCATCAAAGATGGATCATTGATGCATCATAGATGCATCAAAGATGGATCATTGATGCATCATAGATGAATCAAAGATGCATCATAGATAAATCATAGATGCATCATAGATGCATCAAAGATGGATCATTGATGCATCATAGATGCATCAAAGATGGATCATTGATGCATCATAGATGCATCAAAGATGCATCATAGATGCATCAAAGATAGATCATTGATGCATCATAGATGCATCAAAGATGGATCACAGATGCATCATAGATGGATCATAGATGCATCATAGATTCATCATAGATACATCATAGATGCTTCATAGATGGAACATAGATGCGTCATAGATGGAATGCATCATAGATGGAACATAGATGCATCATAGATGGAACATAGATGCATCATAGATGGATCATTGATCCATCATAGATGAATCATAGATGCATCATAGATGCATCAAAGGATGGATCATTGATGCATCATAGATGCATCAAAGATGGATCATTGATGCATCATAGATGAATCATAGATGCATCATAGATGCATCAAAGATGGATCATTGATGCATCATAGATGCATCAAAGATGGATCATTGATGCATCATAGATGAATCATAGATGCATCATAGATGCATCAAAGGATGGATCATTGATGCATCATAGATGCATCAAAGATGGATCATTGATGCATCATAGATGAATCATAGATGCATCATAGATGCATCAAAGATGGATCATTGATGCATCAAAGATGGATCATTGATGCATCATAGATGCATCAAAGATGGATCATTGATGCATCATAGATGAATCATAGATGCATCATAGATGCATCAAAGATGGATCATTGATGCATCAAAGATGGATCATTGATGCATCAAAGATGGATCATTGATGCATCATAGATGAATCATAGATGCATCATAGATGCATCAAAGGATGGATCATTGATGCATCATAGATGCATCGAAGATGAATCATTGATGCATCATAGATGAATCATAGATGCATCATAGATGCATCAAAGATGGATCATTGATGCATCATAGATGAATCATAGATGCATCATAGATGCATCAAAGATGGATCATTGATGCATCATAGATGCATCAAAGATGGATCATTGATGCATCATAGATGAATCATAGATGCATCATAGATGCATCAAAGGATGGATCATTGATGCATCATAGATGAATCATTGATGCATATCAGATGCATCAAAGATGGATCATTGATGCATCATAGATGAATCATAGATGCATCATAGATGCATCAAAGATGAACAATTGATGCATCATAGATGCATCAAAGATGGATAATTGATGCATCATAGATGAATCATAGATGCATCAAAGGATGGATCATTGATGCATCATAGATGCATCAAAGATGGATCATAGATGCATCAAAGATGGATCATTGATGCATCATAGATGCATCAAAGATGGATCATTGATGCATCATAGATGAATCATAGATGCATCATAGATGCATCAAAGATGGATCATTGATGCTATGATGCATCTACGTTCCATCTATGATGCATCTATGATTCATCTATGATCCATCAATGATTCATCTATGATGCATCAATGATCCATCTTTGATGCATCTATGATGCATCTATGATTCATCTATGATGCATCAATGATCCATCTTTGATGCATCTATGATGCATCAATGATCCATCTTTGATGCATTTATGATGCATCTATGATTCATCTATGATGCATCAATGATCCATCTTTGATGCATCTATGATGCATCAATGATCCATCCTTTGATGCATCTATGATGCATCTATGATTCATCTATGATGCATCAATGATCCATCTTTGATGCATCTATGATGCATCAATGATCCATCTTTGATGCATCTATGATGCATCTATGATTCATCTATGATGCATCAATGATCCATCTATGATGCATCTATGATTCATCTATGATGGATCAATGATCCATCTATGATGCATCTATGTTCCATCTATGATGCATCTATGTTCCATCTATGATGCATTCCATCTATGACGCATCTATGTTCCATCTATGAAGCATCTATGATGTATCTATGATGAATCTATGATGCATCTATGATGCATCTATGATCCATCTATGATGCATCTGTGATCCATCTTTGATGCATCTATGATGCATCAATGATCCATCTTTGATGCATCTATGATGCATCTATGATTCATCTATGATGCATCAATGATCCATCTTTGATGCATCTATGATGCATCAATGATCCATCTTTGATGCATCTATGATGCATCTATGATTTATCTATGATGCATCTTTGATTCATCTATGATGCATCTGTGATCCATCTTTGATGCATCTATGATGCATCAATGATCCATCTTTGATGCATCTATGATGCATCTATGATTCATCTATGATGCATCAATGATCCATCTTTAATGCATCAATGATCCATCTTTGATGCATCTATGATGCATCAATGATCCATCTTTGATGCATCTATGATGCATCTATGATTCATCTATGATGCATCAAAGATGGATCATTGATGCATCATAGATGAATCATAGATGCATCATAGATGCATCAAAGATGGATCATTGATGCATCATAGATGCATCAAAGATGGATCATTGATGCATCATAGATGAATCAAAGATGCATCATAGATAAATCATAGATGCATCATAGATGCATCAAAGATGCATCATAGATGCATCAAAGATGGATCATTGATGCATCATAGATGCATCAAAGATGGATCACAGATGCATCATAGATGGATCATAGATGCATCATAGATTCATCATAGATACATCATAGATGCTTCATAGATGGAACATAGATGCGTCATAGATGGAATGCATCATAGATGGAACATAGATGCATCATAGATGGAACATAGATGCATCATAGATGGATCATTGATCCATCATAGATGAATCATAGATGCATCATAGATGCATCTAAGGATGGATCATTGATGCATCATAGATGCATCAAAGATGGATCATTGATGCATCATAGATGAATCATAGATGCATCATAGATGCATCAAAGATGGATCATTGATGCATCATAGATGCATCAAAGATGGATCATTGATGCATCATAGATGAATCATAGATGCATCATAGATGCATCAAAGGATGGATCATTGATGCATCTGTAGCGGGTGGCCGTTTGGAGTGAGGAGACTACGGGGGTAATGGAGTGGTACGGAGGAGGTGTATTTTGGGTAATCAGGAGGGAATAAACAGGGTAATGCTAATAGGTTAGGAAAAGGTGTGTCTGGACCAAACTTAACATAAGCGTGCTGAATCTGCTACCAATAGAATTAGGAAGATTGCTGGGGACCAGAGGGACGGAGACCTTTTACCCAGATCAGAACACTTGCCTAGCCAGCTTTGATTGAACTAATGGAACTAACTATTTAAATATAAACCTATCCTTCCACTATGAACTGAAATTGGGTAATTACTTACTAATTACTGATGAGTGAATGAATGATATTTAATTGAATACTGAATGAGAAATAAGTATGAATTGATTTAAACTATAAGGTTACATTCTGGGAACATGAGGTCTAGTTAACAGGTTTCGAATGGTTAATGGCAGAGTGCCACCAACCGGCTAAATTGTCAATTCCTACATTTCCGTAGTCGGGTGAGCCAGAAGGGCTCCCCGCTAGTTACCTGACTTAGCCAGACATTTTGCCTACTTAATTACTACATACTAATTAATATAACTTATCCCAAACATCGAAGTGAAGTCGTGGAACTTTTCCGAGAGGTTCTATATCCAGATGCCGGTTTGCGAAGAAGGAGGACAAGACTAGGAAGGTGGGGATAGAGCATTGGTGCAGTCGCGGCAGGCAACGAGATGAACATGCAGCCCGGCTTCGCGAACTGCACACACTATAAAAATATAGCGTGCCGCTATGCGTCACAACCACCCCCCTTACGACGAAAGAAAAGAAAAGAACAGAACAGTTTTTTTTTTTTTTTTGGAGGTTGGTGAAAGGGTTTGGTTTGGTGTGTTTTTTTTTTTTTTTTGGTGGGGAAGATTGTCGTTCGATTTGCTTCCAGATGTGGAAGGTTCTGACCAGCCTGGCTGTAATAGGCACCTCGGACCACCGGACTTTCCCGAACCAACCACGGCAGAGAGCGGGATCCACCCCCCCTGCGAAAAGAGGAAGGCATTGTGGGGACGACAGTTTGTTTCCCTAACCTGGCAAAAATTGGAATTGAATTGCTTTCTGTTGTGAAATAAAAAGGGACGGACAACTGCACGCACAAAAGATTTTTTTTTTTTTTTTTTTTTTTTTTTTAATTAGGGTTTTCTTCCTAAGGCATTGCTGGTGCACTGTGGGGAATTAGAGATCAGCTGGTGTGTCTTCTGGAGATGCAGGTCTTGAGAGGTGCTGATGGTATGGGCTAAGTGTTGAGGCAGCAGGCTGAGTGTAGGCAAAGAGATGTTGTGTGCTGATGACTCATGCGGACAAGGCCGGAGCATCGCAGGCTGCGCCCAAGGTGTGTTGGCTGATGACTCATGCGGACAAGGCCGGAGCATCGCTGACTGATGATGGGGGATGTAGAAGGTAAAATGTCTCTTGTGGTCCAAAACAGATGTGCACGATACTTCATGATTGATTGGTATGCGGGAAAATTGTAGAGTTGTTAATTGACTTTGCTTTTTCATTTGATTTATTTATTATTTTTTTGTTGCTTTGATTGTGCAGTTGTCTGCTTTCTATTAAATAATGCTGGGGGAAATGAATATTTAATCCGATCGCAGATGATCATAAAAAAAACTTGTTCAAGGTGACTGTCGTTGTGGAAATGAAGAAGGGTTGGTCGCAAGGTGGAGGTCCGATCACTGACGGGTTGGCTCGGACTCAAAAGGTGAACCATGGGTTCGTTGGGGCCGAGCTACTCAAAACCAGACTGATGGAACTCGCGGATACCGTTTTGGGGTCTGTGTGTTGAAGGGGTTTGGAAGGATAGTAAACTGTTCTTGTAAAATTTTTTTTTTTTTTTTTTTTTTTTATAACATTTCGCATGCAGAAAATTACGCATGCAGAATATGTGCGTGCACAAAATTGCGCGTGCAGAACATTGCGCGTCGGTAAACGCTAGAAAAAGGTGGGGGTAGGTATTCTTGGGATTCTGGAGATTGTTTCCTTATCAAGTATTTCCCTTGAAAGGCAAGGCTTCCGGTTCGTTTGGTTTTTTTTTGTAAAAAAATAAAAGTACTGAGTTTCTTGACTAAACTGGTAACTATTTCTCCCTAAATCTAACTACCTCTACCTTAGTGACTAATTAAGCTAAGAAGTGTGAAGAGAAAATAAGGGAGGTAAAGGAAAGAATAGAAAGAGAGTTTGTCTCTAAACACTCGACGGGCCCTCTAAACACTGGAAGCGTGCTGGGCCCATAACCCAGAGGTCCGTGGATCGTAACCACGCTCTGCTACCATATGTAGCGGGTGGCCGTTTGGAGTGAGGAGACTACGGGGGTAATGGAGTGGTACGGAGGAGGTGTATTTTGGGTAATCAGGAGGGAATAAACAGGGTAATGCTAATAGGTTAGGAAAAGGTGTGTCTGGACCAAACTTAACATAAGCGTGCTGAATCTGCTACCAATAGAATTAGGAAGATTGCTGGGGACCAGAGGGACGGAGACCTTTTACCCAGATCAGAACACTTGCCTAGCCAGCTTTGATTGAACTAATGGAACTAACTATTTAAATATAAACCTATCCTTCCACTATGAACTGAAATTGGGTAATTACTTACTAATTACTGATGAGTGAATGAATGATATTTAATTGAATACTGAATGAGAAATAAGTATGAATTGATTTAAACTATAAGGTTACATTCTGGGAACATGAGGTCTAGTTAACAGGTTTCGAATGGTTAATGGCAGAGTGCCACCAACCGGCTAAATTGTCAATTCCTACATTTCCGTAGTCGGGTGAGCCAGAAGGGCTCCCCGCTAGTTACCTGACTTAGCCAGACATTTTGCCTACTTAATTACTACATACTAATTAATATAACTTATCCCAAACATCGAAGTGAAGTCGTGGAACTTTTCCGAGAGGTTCTATATCCAGATGCCGGTTTGCGAAGAAGGAGGACAAGACTAGGAAGGTGGGGATAGAGCATTGGTGCAGTCGCGGCAGGCAACGAGATGAACATGCAGCCCGGCTTCGCGAACTGCACACACTATAAAAATATAGCGTGCCGCTATGCGTCACACATCATAGATGCATCAAAGATGGATCATTGATGCATCATAGATGAATCATAGATGCATCATAGATGCATCATAGATGCATCAAAGATGGATCATTGATGCATCATAGATGCATCAAAGATGGATCATTGATGCATCATAGATGCATCAAAGATGGATCATTGATGCATCATAGATGAATCATAGATGCATCATAGATGCATCAAAGATGGATCATTGATGCATCAAAGATGGATCATTGATGCATCATAGATGCATCAAAGATGGATCATTGATGCATCATAGATGAATCATAGATGCATCATAGATGCATCAAAGGATGGATCATTGATGCATCATAGATGCATCAAAGATGAATCATTGATGCATCATAGATGAATCATAGATGCATCATAGATGCATCAAAGATGGATCATTGATGCATCATAGATGAATCATAGATGCATCATAGATGCATCAAAGATGGATCATTGATGCATCATAGATGCATCAAAGATGGATCATTGATGCATCATAGATGCATCAAAGATGGATCATTGATGCATCATAGATGCATCAAAGATGGATCATTGATGCATCATAGATGAATCATAGATGCATCATAGATGCATCAAAGGATGGATCATTGATGCATCATAGATGAATCATTGATGCATATCAGATGCATCAAAGATGGATCATTGATGCATCATAGATGAATCATAGATGCATCATAGATGCATCAAAGATGGAAAATTGATGCATCATAGATGCATCAAAGATGGATCATTGATGCATCATAGATGAATCATAGATGCATCAAAGGATGGATCATTGATGCATCATAGATGCATCAAAGATGGATCATAGATGCATCAAAGATGGATCATTGATGCATCATAGATGCATCAAAGATGGATCATTGATGCATCATAGATGAATCATAGATGCATCATAGATGCATCAAAGATGGATCATTGATGCTATGATGCATCTACGTTCCATCTATGATGCATCTATGATTCATCTATGATCCATCAATGATTCATCTATGATGCATCAATGATCCATCTTTGATGCATCTATGATGCATCTATGATTCATCTATGATGCATCAATGATCCATCTTTGATGCATCTATGATGCATCAATGATCCATCTTTGATGCATCTATGATGCATCTATGATTCATCTATGATGCATCAATGATCCATCTTTGATGCATCTATGATGCATCAATGATCCATCCTTTGATGCATCTATGATGCATCTATGATTCATCTATGATGCATCAATGATCCATCTTTGATGCATCTATGATGCATCAATGATCCATCTTTGATGCATCTATGATGCATCTATGATTCATCTATGATGCATCAATGATCCATCTATGATGCATCTATGATTCATCTATGATGGATCAATGATCCATCTATGATGCATCTATGTTCCATCTATGATGCATCTATGTTCCATCTATGATGCATTCCATCTATGACGCATCTATGTTCCATCTATGAAGCATCTATGATGTATCTATGATGAATCTATGATGCATCTATGATGCATCTATGATCCATCTATGATGCATCTGTGATCCATCTTTGATGCATCTATGATGCATCAATGATCCATCTTTGATGCATCTATGATGCATCTATGATTCATCTATGATGCATCAATGATCCATCTTTGATGCATCTATGATGCATCAATGATCCATCTTTGATGCATCTATGATGCATCTATGATTTATCTATGATGCATCTTTGATTCATCTATGATCCATCTATGTTCCATCTATGATGCATCTATGATGTATCTATGATGAATCTATGATGCATCATAGATGGTGCATAGATGCATCATAGATAGTGCATAGATGCATCAAAAATGGAACATAGATGCATCATAGATGTATCATAGATTGTAGATTGATCATAGGTAGGATCATAGATGGATCATAGATGCATCATTGATGGATCACAGATGCATCATAGATGCAACATAGATGCATCATAGATGGATCATAGATGCATCATAGATGCATCATAGATTCATCATAGATACATCATAGATGCTTCATAGATGGAACATAGATTCGTCATAGATGGAATGCATCATAGATGGAACATAGATGCATCATAGATGGAACATAGATGCATCATAGATGGATCATTGATGCATCATAGATGAATCATAGATGCATCATAGATGCATCAAAGATGGATCATTGATTCATCATAGATGCATCAAAGATGGATCATTGATGCATCATAGATGAATCATAGATGCATCAAAGATGGATCATTGATGCATCATAGATGCATCAAAGATGGATCATTGATGCATCAAAGATGGATCATTGATGCATCATAGATGCATCAAAGATGGATCATTGATGCATCATAGATGAATCATAGATGCATCATAGATGCATCAAAAGATGGATCATTGATGCATCATAGATGCATCAAAGATGAATCATTGATGCAACATAGATGAATCATAGATGCATCATAGATGCATCAAAGATGGATCATTGATGCATCATAGATGCATCAAAGATGGATCATTGATGCATCATAGATGAATCAAAGATGGATCATTGATGCATCATAGATGAATCATAGATGCATCATAGATGCATCAAAGGATGGATCATTGATGCATCATAGATGCATCAAAGATGGATCATTGATGCATCATAGATGAATCATTGATGCATCTGCATCAAAGATGGATCATTGATGCATCATAGATGAATCATAGATGCATCATAGATGCATCAAAGATGGATCATTGATGCATCATAGATGCATCAAAGATGGATCACAGATGCATCATAGATGAATCAAAGATGCATCATAGATAAATCATAGATGCATCATAGATGCATCAAAGATGGATCATTGATGCATCATAGATGAATCATAGATGCATCATAGATGCATCAAAGATGGATCACAGATGCATCATAGATGGATCATAGATGCATCATAGATGCATCATAGATTCATCATAGATACATCATAGATGCTTCATAGATGGAACATAGATGCGTCATAGATGGAATGCATCATAGATGGAACATAGATGCATCATAGATGGAACATAGATGCATCATAGATGGATCATTGATCCATCATAGATGAATCATAGATGCATCATAGATGGATCATTGATGCATCATAGATGAATCATAGATGCATCATAGATGCATCAAAGGATGGATCATTGATGCATCATAGATGCATCAAAGATGGATCATTGATGAATCATAGATGCATCATAGATGCATCAAAGATGGATCATTGATGCATCATAGATGTATCAAAGATGGATCATTGATGCATCATAGATGAATCATAGATGCATCATAGATGCATCAAAGATGGATCATTGATGCATCATAGATGAATCATTGATGGATCATAGATGAATCATAGATGCATTATAGATGGAACGTAGATGCATCATAGCATCAATGATCCATCTTTGATGCATCTATGATGCATCTATGATTCATCTATGATGCATCAATGATCCATCTTTGATGCATCTATGATCCATCTTTGATGCATCTATGATGCATCAATGATCCATCCTTTGATGCATCTATGATTCATCTGTGATGCATCAATGATCCATCTTTGATGCATCTATGATGCATCAATGATCCATCTTTGATGCATCTATGATGCATCTATGATTCATCTATGATGCATCAATGATCCATCTTTGATTCATCTATGATGCATCAATGATTCATCTATGATGCATCAATGATCCATCTTTGATGCATCTATGATGCATCAATGATCCATCCTTTGATGCATCCATGATGCATCTATGATTCATCTATGATGCATCAATGATCCATCTTTGATGCATCTATGATGCATCAAAGATGGATCATTGATGCATAATAGATGAATCATAGATGCATCAAAGGATGGATCATTGATGCATCATAGATGAATCATAGATGCATCATAGATGCATCAAAGATGGATCATTGATGCTATGATGCATCTACGTTCCATCTATGATGCATCTATGATTCATCTATGATCCATCAATGATTCATCTATGATGCATCAATGATCCATCTTTGATGCATCTATGATGCATCTATGATTCATCTATGATGCATCAATGATCCATCTTTGATGCATCTATGATGCATCAATGATCCATCTTTGATGCATCTATGATGCATCTATGATTCATCTATGATGCATCAATGATCCATCTTTGATGCATCTATGATGCATCAATGATCCATCCTTTGATGCATCTATGATGCATCTATGATTCATCTATGATGCATCAATGATCCATCTTTGATGCATCTATGATGCATCAATGATCCATCTTTGATGCATCTATGATGCATCTATTATTCATCTATGATTCATCTATGATGGATCAATGATCCATCTATGATGCATCTATGTTCCATCTATGATGCATCTATGTTCCATCTATGATGCATTCCATCTATGACGCATCTATGTTCCATCTATGAAGCATCTATGATGTATCTATGATGAATCTATGATGCATCTATGATGCATCTATGATCCATCTATGATGCATCTGTGATCCATCTTTGATGCATCTATGATGCATCAATGATCCATCTTTGATGCATCTATGATTCATCTATGATGCATCAATGATCCATCTTTGATGCATCTATGATGCATCAATGATCCATCTTTGATGCATCTATGATGCATCTATGATTTATCTATGATGCATCTTTGATTCATCTATGATGCATCTGTGATCCATCTTTGATGCATCTATGATACATCAATGATCCATCTTTGATGCATCTATGATGCATCTATGATTCATCTATGATGCATCAATGATCCATCTTTGATGCATCTATGATGCATCAATGATCCATCTTTGATGCATCATCTTTGATGCATATATGATGCATCAATGATCCATCTTTGATGCATCTATGATGCATCAATGATCCATCTTTGATGCATCTATGATGCATCTATGATTCATCTATGATGCATCAATGATCCATCTTTGATGCATCTATGATGCATCAATGATCCATCTTTGATGCATCTATGATGCATCAATGATCCATCCTTTGATGCATCTATGATCCATCTTTGATGCATCTATGATGCATCTATGATTCATCTATGATGCATCAATGATCCATCTTTGATGCATCTATGATGCATCAATGATCCATCCTTTGATGCATCTATGATGCATCATAGATGCATCAATGATCCATCTTTGATGCATTTATGATGCATCAATGATCCATCTTTGATGCATCTACGTTCCATCTATGATGCATCTACGTTCCATCTATGATGCATCTATGATCCATCTATGACGCATCTATGATCCATCTATGATGCATCTATGTTCCATCTATGACGCATCTATGATCCATCTATGATCCATCTATGTTCCATCTATGATGCATCTATGATGTATCTATGATGAATCTATGATGCATCATAGATGGTGCATAGATGCATCATAGATAGTGCATAGATGCATCAAAAATGGAACATAGATGCATCATAGATGTATCATAGATTGTAGATTGATCATAGGTAGGATCATAGATGCATCATAGATGGATCACAGATGCATCATAGATGCAACATAGATGCATCATAGATGGATCATAGATGGATCATAGATGCATCATAGATGCATCATAGATTCATCATAGATACATCATAGATGCTTCATAGATGGAACATAGATGCGTCATAGATGGAATGCATCATAGATGGAACATAGATGCATCATAGATGGAACATAGATGCATCATAGATGGATCATTGATGCATCATAGATGAATCATAGATGCATCATAGATGCATCAAAGATGGATCATTGATGCATCATAGATGCATCAAACATGGATCATTGATGCATCATAGATGAATCATAGATGCATCAAAGATGGATCATTGATGCATCATAGATGCATCAAAGATGGATCATTGATGCATCAAAGATGGATCATTGATGCATCATAGATGAATCATAGATGCATCATAGATGCATCAAAGGATGGATCATTGATGCATCATAGATGCATCAAAGATGAATCATTGATGCATCATAGATGAATCATAGATGCATCATAGATGCATCAAAGATGGATCATTGATGCATCATAGATGCATCAAAGATGGATCATTGATGCATCATAGATGAATCATAGATGCATCAAAGATGGATCATTGATGCATCATAGATGAATCATAGATGCATCATAGATGCATCAAAGATGGATCATTGATGCATCATAGATGCATCAAAGATGGATCATTGATGCATCATAGATGAATCATAGATGCATCAAAGGATGGATCATTGATGCATCATAGATGCATCAAAGGATGGATCATTGATGCATCATAGATGAATCATAGATGCATCATAGATGCATCAAAGATGGGTCATTGATGCCATGATGCATCTACGTTCCATCTATGATGCATCTATGATTCATCTATGATCCATCAATGATTCATCTATGATGCATCAATGATCCATCTTTGTTGCATCTATGATGCATCTATGATTCATCTATGATGCATCAATGATCCATCTTTGATGCATCTATGATGCATCAATGATCCATCTTTGATGCATCTATGATGCATCTATGATTCATCTATGATGCATCAATGATCCATCTTTGATGCATCTATGATGCATCAATGATCCATCCTTTGATGCATCTATGATGCATCTATGATTCATCTATGATGCATCAATGATCCATCTTTGATGCATCTATGATGCATCAATGATCCATCTTTGATGCATCTATGATGCATCTATGATTCATCTATGATGCATCAATGATCCATCTATGATGCATCTATGATTCATCTATGATGGATCAATGATCCATCTATGATGCATCTATGTTCCATCTATGATGCATCTATGTTCCATCTATGATGCATTCCATCTATGACGCATCTATGTTCCATCTATGAAGCATCTATGATGTATCTATGATGAATCTATGATGCATCTATGATGCATCTATGATCCATCTATGATGCATCTGTGATCCATCTTTGATGCATCTATGATGCATCAATGATCCATCTTTGATGCATCTATGATGCATCTATGATTCATCTATGATGCATCAATGATCCATCTTTGATGCATCTATGATGCATCAATGATCCATCTTTGATGCATCTATGATGCATCTATGATTTATCTATGATGCATCTTTGATTCATCTATGATGCATCTGTCATCCATCTTTGATGCATCTATGATGCATCAATGATCCATCTTTGATGCATCTATGATGCATCTATTATTCATCTATGATGCATCAATGATCCATCTTTGATGCATCTATGATGCATCAATGATCCATCTTTGATGCATCAATGATCCATCTTTGATGCATCTATGATGCATCAATGATCCATCTTTGATGCATCTATGATGCATCTATGATTCATCTATGATGCATCAATGATCCATCTTTGATGCATCTATGATGCATCAATGATCCATCTTTGATGCATCTATGATGCATCAATGATCCATCTTTGATGCATCTATGATGCATCTATGATTCATCTATGATGCATCAATGATCCATCTTTGATGCATCTATGATGCATCAATGATCCATCCTTTGATGCATCTATGATGCATCTATGATTCATCTATGATGCATCAATGATCCATCTTTGATGCATCTATGATGCATCAATGATCCATCTTTGATGCATCTATGATGCATCTATGATTCATCTATGATGCATCAATGATCCATCTTTGATGCATCTATGATGCATCAATGATCCATCCTTTGATGCATCTATGATGCATCTATGATTCATCTATGATGGATCAATGATCCATCTATGATGCATCTATGTTCCATCTATGATGCATCTATGTTCCATCTATGATGCATTCCATCTATGACGCATCTATGTTCCATCTATGAAGCATCTATGATGTATCTATGATGAATCTATGATGCATCTATGATCCATCTATGATGCATCTGTGATCCATCTTTGATGCATCTATGATGCATCAATGATCCATCTTTGATGCATCTATGATGCATCAATGATCCATCTTTGATGCATCTATGATGCATCAATGATCCATCTTTGATGCATCTATGATGCATCTATGATTTATCTATGATGCATCTTTGATTCATCTATGATGCATCAATGATCCATCTTTGATGCATCTATGATGCATCAATGATCCATCTTTGATGCATCTATGATGCATCTATGATTCATCTATGATGCATCAATGATCCATCTTTGATGCATCATAGATGAATCATAGATGCATCATAGATGCATCAAAGATGGATCATTGATGCATCATAGATGCATCAAAGATGGATCATTGATGCATCAAAGATGGATCATTGATGCATCATAGATGCATCAAAGATGGATCATTGATGCATCATAGATGAATAATAGATGCATCATAGATGCATCAAAGATGGATCATTGATGCATCATAGATGCATCAAAGATGGATGACAGATGCATCATAGATGAATCAAAGATGCATCATAGATAAATCATAGATGCATCATAGATGCATCAAAGATGGATCATTGATGCATCATAGATGCATCAAAGATGGATCATTGATGCATCATAGATGAATCATAGATGCATCATAGATGCATCAAAGATGGATCATTGATGCATCATAGATGCATCAAAGATGGATCACAGATGCATCATAGATGGATCATAGATGCATCATAGATGCATCATAGATTCATCATAGATACATCATAGATGCTTCATAGATGGAACATAGATGCGTCATAGATGGAATGCATCATAGATGGAACATAGATGCATCATAGATGGAACATAGATGCATCATAGATGGATCATTGATCCATCATAGATGAATCATAGATGCATCAAAGGATGGATCATTGATGCATCATAGATGCATCAAAGATGGATCATAGATGCATCAAAGATGGATCATTGATGCATCATAGATGCATCAAAGATGGATCATTGATGCATCATAGATGAATCATAGATGCATCATAGATGCATCAAAGATGGATCATTGATGCTATGATGCATCTACGTTCCATCTATGATGCATCTATGATTCATCTATGATCCATCAATGATTCATCTATGATGCATCAATGATCCATCTTTGATGCATCTATGATGCATCTATGATTCATCTATGATGCATCAATGATCCATCTTTGATGCATCTATGATGCATCAATGATCCATCTTTGATGCATCTATGATGCATCTATGATTCATCTATGATGCATCAATGATCCATCTTTGATGCATCTATGATGCATCAATGATCCATCCTTTGATGCATCTATGATGCATCTATGATTCATCTATGATGCATCAATGATCCATCTTTGATGCATCTATGATGCATCAATGATCCATCTTTGATGCATCTATGATGCATCTATGATTCATCTATGATGCATCAATGATCCATCTATGATGCATCTATGATTCATCTATGATGGATCAATGATCCATCTATGATGCATCTATGTTCCATCTATGATGCATCTATGTTCCATCTATGATGCATTCCATCTATGACGCATCTATGTTCCATCTATGAAGCATCTATGATGTATCTATGATGAATCTATGATGCATCTATGATGCATCTATGATCCATCTATGATGCATCTGTGATCCATCTTTGATGCATCTATGATGCATCAATGATCCATCTTTGATGCATCTATGATGCATCTATGATTCATCTATGATGCATCAATGATCCATCTTTGATGCATCTATGATGCATCAATGATCCATCTTTGATGCATCTATGATGCATCTATGATTCATCTATGATGCATCAATGATCCATCTATGATGCATCTATGATTCATCTATGATGCATCAATGATCCATCTTTGATGCATCTATGATGCATCAATGATCCATCTTTGATGCATCTATGATGCATCTATGATTTATCTATGATGCATCTTTGATTCATCTATGATCCATCTATGTTCCATCTATGATGCATCTATGATGTATCTATGATGAATCTATGATGCATCATAGATGGTGCATAGATGCATCATAGATAGTGCATAGATGCATCAAAAATGGAACATAGATGCATCATAGATGTATCATAGATTGTAGATTGATCATAGGTAGGATCATAGATGGATCATAGATGCATCATTGATGGATCACAGATGCATCATAGATGCAACATAGATGCATCATAGATGGATCATAGATGCATCATAGATGCATCATAGATTCATCATAGATACATCATAGATGCTTCATAGATGGAACATAGATTCGTCATAGATGGAATGCATCATAGATGGAACATAGATGCATCATAGATGGAACATAGATGCATCATAGATGGATCATTGATGCATCATAGATGAATCATAGATGCATCATAGATGCATCAAAGATGGATCATTGATGCATCATAGATGCATCAAAGATGGATCATTGATGCATCATAGATGAATCATAGATGCATCAAAGATGGATCATTGATGCATCATAGATGCATCAAAGATGGATCATTGATGCATCAAAGATGGATCATTGATGCATCATAGATGCATCAAAGATGGATCATTGATGCATCATAGATGAATCATAGATGCATCATAGATGCATCAAAGGATGGATCATTGATGCATCATAGATGCATCAAAGATGAATCATTGATGCAACATAGATGAATCATAGATGCATCATAGATGCATCAAAGATGGATCATTGATGCATCATAGATGCATCAAAGATGGATCATTGATGCATCATAGATGAATCATAGATGCATCATAGATGCATCAAAGATGGATCATTGATGCATCATAGATGAATCATAGATGCATCATAGATGCATCAAAGGATGGATCATTGATGCATCATAGATGCATCAAAGATGGATCATTGATGCATCATAGATGAATCATTGATGCATCTGCATCAAAGATGGATCATTGATGCATCATAGATGAATCATAGATGCATCATAGATGCATCAAAGATGGATCATTGATGCATCATAGATGCATCAAAGATGGATCACAGATGCATCATAGATGAATCAAAGATGCATCATAGATAAATCATAGATGCATCATAGATGCATCAAAGATGGATCATTGATGCATCATAGATGAATCATAGATGCATCATAGATGCATCAAAGATGGATCATTGATGCATCATAGATGCATCAAAGATGGATCACAGATGCATCATAGATGGATCATAGATGCATCATAGATGCATCATAGATTCATCATAGATACATCATAGATGCTTCATAGATGGAACATAGATGCGTCATAGATGGAATGCATCATAGATGGAACATAGATGCATCATAGATGGAACATAGATGCATCATAGATGGATCATTGATCCATCATAGATGAATCATAGATGCATCATAGATGGATCATTGATGCATCATAGATGAATCATAGATGCATCATAGATGCATCAAAGGATGGATCATTGATGCATCATAGATGCATCAAAGATGGATCATTGATGAATCATAGATGCATCATAGATGCATCAAAGATGGATCATTGATGCATCATAGATGCATCAAAGATGGATCATTGATGCATCATAGATGAATCATAGATGCATCATAGATGCATCAAAGATGGATCATTGATGCATCATAGATGAATCATTGATGGATCATAGATGAATCATAGATGCATTATAGATGGAACGTAGATGCATCATAGCATCAATGATCCATCTTTGATGCATCTATGATGCATCTATGATTCATCTATGATGCATCAATGATCCATCTTTGATGCATCTATGATCCATCTTTGATGCATCTATGATGCATCAATGATCCATCCTTTGATGCATCTATGATTCATCTATGATGCATCAATGATCCATCTTTGATGCATCTATGATGCATCAATGATCCATCTTTGATGCATCTATGATGCATCTATGATTCATCTATGATGCATCAATGATCCATCTTTGATTCATCTATGATGCATCAATGATTCATCTATGATGCATCAATGATCCATCTTTGATGCATCTATGATGCATCAATGATCCATCCTTTGATGCATCTATGATGCATCTATGATTCATCTATGATGCATCAATGATCCATCTTTGATGCATCTATGATGCATCAAAGATGGATCATTGATGCATAATAGATGAATCATAGATGCATCAAAGGATGGATCATTGATGCATCATAGATGAATCATAGATGCATCATAGATGCATCAAAGATGGATCATTGATGCTATGATGCATCTACGTTCCATCTATGATGCATCTATGATTCATCTATGATCCATCAATGATTCATCTATGATGCATCAATGATCCATCTTTGATGCATCTATGATGCATCTATGATGCATCTATGATTCATCTATGATGCATCAATGATCCATCTTTGATGCATCTATGATGCATCAATGATCCATCTTTGATGCATCTATGATGCATCTATGATTCATCTATGATGCATCAATGATCCATCTTTGATGCATCTATGATGCATCAATGATCCATCCTTTGATGCATCTATGATGCATCTATGATTCATCTATGATGCATCAATGATCCATCTTTGATGCATCTATGATGCATCAATGATCCATCTTTGATGCATCTATGATGCATCTATGATTCATCTATGATTCATCTATGATGGATCAATGATCCATCTATGATGCATCTATGTTCCATCTATGATGCATCTATGTTCCATCTATGATGCATTCCATCTATGACGCATCTATGTTCCATCTATGAAGCATCTATGATTTATCTATGATGAATCTATGATGCATCTATGATGCATCTATGATCCATCTATGATGCATCTGTGATCCATCTTTGATGCATCTATGATGCATCAATGATCCATCTTTGATGCATCTATGATTCATCTATGATGCATCAATGATCCATCTTTGATGCATCTATGATGCATCAATGATCCATCTTTGATGCATCTATGATGCATCTATGATTTATCTATGATGCATCTTTGATTCATCTATGATGCATCTGTGATCCATCTTTGATGCATCTATGATACATCAATGATCCATCTTTGATGCATCTATGATGCATCTATGATTCATCTATGATGCATCAATGATCCATCTTTGATGCATCTATGATGCATCAATGATCCATCTTTGATGCATCATCTTTGATGCATATATGATGCATCAATGATCCATCTTTGATGCATCTATGATGCATCAATGATCCATCTTTGATGCATCTATGATGCATCTATGATTCATCTATGATGCATCAATGATCCATCTTTGATGCATCTATGATGCATCAATGATCCATCTTTGATGCATCTATGATGCATCAATGATCCATCCTTTGATGCATCTATGATCCATCTTTGATGCATCTATGATGCATCTATGATTCATCTATGATGCATCAATGATCCATCTTTGATGCATCTATGATGCATCAATGATCCATCCTTTGATGCATCTATGATGCATCATAGATGCATCAATGATCCATCTTTGATGCATTTATGATGCATCAATGATCCATCTTTGATGCATCTACGTTCCATCTATGATGCATCTACGTTCCATCTATGATGCATCTATGATTCATCTATGATCCATCAATGATTCATCTATGATGCATCTATGATGTATCTATGATGAATCTATGATGCATCATAGATGGTGCATAGATGCATCATAGATAGTGCATAGATGCATCAAAAATGGAACATAGATGCATCATAGATGTATCATAGATTGTAGATTGATCATAGGTAGGATCATAGATGGATCATAGATGCATCATAGATGGATCACAGATGCATCATAGATGCAACATAGATGCATCATAGATGGATCATAGATGCATCATAGATGCATCATAGATTCATCATAGATACATCATAGATGCTTCATAGATGGAACATAGATGCGTCATAGATGGAATGCATCATAGATGGAACATAGATGCATCATAGATGGAACATAGATGCATCATAGATGGATCATTGATGCATCATAGATGAATCATAGATGCATCATAGATGCATCAAAGATGGATCATTGATGCATCATAGATGCATCAAAGATGGATCATTGATGCATCATAGATGAATCATAGATGCATCAAAGATGGATCATTGATGCATCATAGATGCATCAAAGATGGATCATTGATGCATCAAAGATGGATCATTGATGCATCATAGATGAATCATAGATGCATCATAGATGCATCAAAGGATGGATCATTGATGCATCATAGATGCATCAAAGATGAATCATTGATGCATCATAGATGAATCATAGATGCATCATAGATGCATCAAAGATGGATCATTGATGCATCATAGATGCATCAAAGATGGATCATTGATGCATCATAGATGAATCATAGATGCATCATAGATGCATCAAAGATGGATCATTGATGCATCATAGATGAATCATAGATGCATCA
This sequence comes from Macrosteles quadrilineatus, assembly GCF_028750875.1. Taxonomy (NCBI): domain Eukaryota; kingdom Metazoa; phylum Arthropoda; class Insecta; order Hemiptera; family Cicadellidae; genus Macrosteles; species Macrosteles quadrilineatus. Next base: position 282,390 of record NW_026542706.1, read on the forward strand.
TAGATGCATCAAAGGATGGATCATTGATGCATCATAGATGAATCATTGATGCATCATAGATGCATCAAAGATGGATCATTGATGCATCATAGATGAATCATAGATGCATCATAGATGCATCAAAGATGGATCATTGATGCATCATAGATGCATCAAAGATGGATCATTGATGCATCATAGATGAATCATAGATGCATCAAAGGATGGATCATTGATGCATCATAGATGCATCAAAGGATGGATCATTGATGCATCATAGATGCATCAAAGATGGATCATAGATGCATCAAAGATGGATCATTGATGCATCATAGATGAATCATAGATGCATCATAGATGCATCAAAGATGGATCATTGATGCTATGATGCATCTACGTTCCATCTATGATGCATCTATGATTCATCTATGATCCATCAATGATTCATCTATGATGCATCAATGATCCATCTTTGATGCATCTATGATGCATCTATGATTCATCTATGATGCATCAATGATCCATCTTTGATGCATCTATGATTCATCTATGATGCATCAATGATCCATCTTTGATGCATCTATGATGCATCAATGATCCATCCTTTGATGCATCTATGATGCATCTATGATTCATCTATGATGCATCAATTATGCATCTATGATGCATCAATGATCCATCTTTGATGCATCTACGTTCCATCTATGATGCATCTACGTTCCATCTATGATGCATCTATGATTCATCTATGATCCATCAATGATTCATCTATGATGTATCTATGATCCATCTATGACGCATCTATGATCCATCTATGATGCATCTATGTTCCATCTATGACGCATCTATGATCCATCTATGATCCATCTATGTTCCATCTATGATGCATCTATGATGTATCTATGATGAATCTATGATGCATCATAGATGGTGCATAGATGCATCATAGATAGTGCATAGATGCATCAAAAATGGAACATAGATGCATCATAGATGTATCATAGATTAAAGATTGATCATAGGTAGGATCATGGATGTATCATAGATGGATCATAGATGCATCATAGATGGATCACAGATGCATCATAGATGCAACATAGATGCATCATAGATGGATCATAGATGCATCATAGATGCATCATAGATGCATCATAGATTCATCATAGATACATCATAGATGCTTCATAGATGGAACATAGATGCGTCATAGATGGAATGCATCATAGATGGAACATAGATGCATCATAGATGGAACATAGATGCATCATAGATGGATCATTGATGCATCATAGATGAATCATAGATTCATCATAGATGCATCAAAGATGGATCATTGATGCATCATAGATGAATCATAGATGCATCATAGATGCATCAAAGATGGATCATTGATGCATCATAGATGAATCATAGATGCATCATAGATGCATCAAAGGATGGATCATTGATGCATCATAGATGCATCAAAGATGGATCATTGATGCATCATAGATGAATCATTGATGCATCTGCATCAAAGATGGATCATTGATGCATCATAGATGAATCATAGATGCATCATAGATGCATCAAAGATGGATCATTGATGCATCATAGATGCATCAAAGATGGATCACAGATGCATCATAGATGAATCAAAGATGCATCATAGATAAATCATAGATGCATCATAGATGCATCAAAGATGGATCATTGATGAATCATAGATGAATCATAGATGCATCATAGATGCATCAAAGATGGATCATTGATGCATCATAGATGCATCAAAGATGGATCACAGATGCATCATAGATGGATCATAGATGCATCATAGATGCATCATAGATTCATCATAGATACATCATAGATGCTTCATAGATGGAACATAGATGCGTCATAGATGGAATGCATCATAGATGGAACATAGATGCATCATAGATGGAACATAGATGCATCATAGATGGATCATTGATCCATCATAGATGAATCATAGATGCATCATAGATGGATCATTGATGCATCATAGATGAATCATAGATGCATCATAGATGCATCAAAGGATGGATCATTGATGCATCATAGATGCATCAAAGATGGATCATTGATGAATCATAGATGCATCATAGATGCATCAAAGATGGATCATTGATGCATCATAGATGCATCAAAGATGGATCATTGATGCATCATAGATGAATCATAGATGCATCATAGATGCATCAAAGATGGATCATTGATGCATCATAGATGAATCATTGATGGATCATAGATGAATCATAGATGCATTATAGATGGAACGTAGATGCATCATAGCATCAATGATCCATCTTTGATGCATCTATGATGCATCTATGATTCATCTATGATGCATCAATGATCCATCTTTGATGCATCTATGATCCATCTTTGATGCATCTATGATGCATCAATGATCCATCCTTTGATGCATCTATGATTCATCTATGATGCATCAATGATCCATCTTTGATGCATCTATGATGCATCAATGATCCATCTTTGATGCATCTATGATGCATCTATGATTCATCTATGATGCATCAATGATCCATCTTTGATTCATCTATGATGCATCAATGATTCATCTATGATGCATCAATGATCCATCTTTGATGCATCTATGATGCATCAATGATCCATCCTTTGATGCATCTATGATGCATCTATGATTCATCTTTGATGCATCTATGATGCATCAAAGATGGATCATTGATGCATAATAGATGAATCATAGATGCATCAAAGGATGGATCATTAATGCATCATAGATGCATCAAAGATGGATCATTGATGCATCATAGATGAATCATAGATGCATCATAGATGCATCAAAGATGGATCATTGATGCTATGATGCATCTACGTTCCATCTATGATGCATCTATGATTCATCTATGATCCATCAATGATTCATCTATGATGCATCAATGATCCATCTTTGATGCATCTATGATGCATCTATGATTCATCTATGATGCATCAATGATCCATCTTTGATGCATCTATGATGCATCAATGATCCATCTTTGATGCATCTATGATGCATCTATGATTCATCTATGATGCATCAATGATCCATCTTTGATGCATCTATGATGCATCAATGATCCATCCTTTGATGCATCTATGATGCATCTATGATTCATCTATGATGCATCAATGATCCATCTTTGATGCATCTATGATGCATCAATGATCCATCTTTGATGCATCTATGATGCATCTATGATGCATCAATGATCCATCTTTGATGCATCTATGATGCATCTATGATTCATCTATGATTCATCTATGATGGATCAATGATCCATCTATGATGCATCTATGTTCCATCTATGATGCATCTATGTTCCATCTATGATGCATTCCATCTATGACGCATCTATGTTCCATCTATGAAGCATCTATGATGTATCTATGATGAATCTATGATGCATCTATGATGCATCTATGATCCATCTATGATGCATCTGTGATCCATCTTTGATGCATCTATGATGCATCAATGATCCATCTTTGATGCATCTATGATTCATCTATGATGCATCAATGATCCATCTTTGATGCATCTATGATGCATCTATGATTTATCTATGATGCATCTTTGATTCATCTATGATGCATCTGTGATCCATCTTTGATGCATCTATGATACATCAATGATCCATCTTTGATGCATCTATGATGCATCTATGATTCATCTATGATGCATCAATGATCCATCTTTGATGCATCTATGATGCATCAATGATCCATCTTTGATGCATCATCTTTGATGCATATATGATGCATCAATGATCCATCTTTGATGCATCTATGATGCATCAATGATCCATCTTTGATGCATCTATGATGCATCAATGATCCATCTTTGATGCATCCATGATGCATCAATGATCCATCTTTGATGCATCTATGATGCATCAATGATCCATCCTTTAATGCATCTATGATGCATCTATGATTCATCTATGATGCATCAATGATCCATCTTTGATGCATCTATGATGCATCAATGATCCATCTTTGATGCATCATCTTTGATGCATATATGATGCATCAATGATCCATCTTTGATGCATCTATGATGCATCAATGATCCATCTTTGATGCATCTATGATGCATCTATGATTCATCTATGATGCATCAATGATCCATCTTTGATGCATCTATGATGCATCAATGATCCATCTTTGATGCATCCATGATGCATCAATGATCCATCTTTGATGCATCTATGATGCATCTATGATTCATCTATGATGCATCAATGATCCATCTTTGATGCATCTATGATGCATCAATGATCCATCCTTTGATGCATCTATGATGCATCATAGATGCATCAATGATCCATCTTTGATGCATTTATGATGCATAAATGATCCATCTTTGATGCATCTACGTTCCATCTACGTTCCATCTATGATGCATCTATGATTCATCTATGATCCATCAATGATTCATATATGATGCATCTATGATCCATCTATGACGCATCTATGATCCATCTATGATGCATCTATGTTCCATCTATGACGCATCTATGATCCATCTATGATCCATCTATGTTCCATCTATGATGCATCTATGATGTATCTATGATAAATCTATGATGCATCATAGATGGTGCATAGATGCATCATAGATAGTGCATAGATGCATCAAAAATGGAACATAGATGCATCATAGATGTATCATAGATTGTAGATTGATCATAGGTAGGATCATAGATGGATCATAGATGCATCATAGATGGATCACAGATGCATCATAGATGCAACATAGATGCATCATAGATGGATCATAGATGCATCATAGATGCATCATAGATTCATCATAGATACATCATAGATGCTTCATAGATGGAACATAGATGCGTCATAGATGGAATGCATCATAGATGGAACATAGATGCATCATAGATGGAACATAGATGCATCATAGATGGATCATTGATGCATCATAGATGAATCATAGATGCATCATAGATGCATCAAAGATGGATCATTGATGCATCATAGATGCATCAAAGATGGATCATTGATGCATCATAGATGAATCATAGATGCATCAAAGATGGATCATTGATGCATCATAGATGCATCAAAGATGGATCATTGATGCATCAAAGATGGATCATTGATGCATCAAAGATGGATCATTGATGCATCATAGATGAATCATAGATGCATCATAGATGCATCAAAGGATAGATCATTGATGCATCATAAATGCATCAAAGATGAATCATTGAAGCATCATAGATGAATCATAGATGCATCATAGATGCATCAAAGATGGATCATTGATGCATCATAGATGCATCAAAGATGGATCATTGATGCATCATAGATGCATCAAAGATGGATCATTGATGCATCATAGATGAATCATAGATGCATCATAGATGCATCAAAGATGGATCATTGATGCATCATAGATGAATCATAGATGCATCATAGATGCATCAAAGGATGGATCATTGATGCATCATAGATGAATCATTGATGCATCATAGATGCATCAAAGATGGATCATTGATGCATCATAGATGAATCATAGATGCATCATAGATGCATCAAAGATGGATCATTGATGCATCATAGATGCATCAAAGATGGATCATTGATGCATCATAGATGAATCATAGATGCATCAAAGGATGGATCATTGATGCATCATAGATGCATCAAAGGATGGATCATTGATGCATCATAGATGCATCAAAGATGGATCATAGATGCATCAAAGATGGATCATTGATGCATCATAGATGAATCATAGATGCATCATAGATGCATCAAAGATGGATCATTGATGCTATGATGCATCTACGTTCCATCTATGATGCATCTATGATTCATCTATGATCCATCAATGATTCATCTATGATGCATCAATGATCCATCTTTGATGCATCTATGATGCATCTATGATTCATCTATGATGCATCAATGATCCATCTTTGATGCATCTATGATGCATCAATGATCCATCTTTGATGCATCTATGATTCATCTATGATGCATCAATGATCCATCTTTGATGCATCTATGATGCATCAATGATCCATCCTTTGATGCATCTATGATGCATCTATGATTCATCTATGATGCATCAATGATGCATCTATGATGCATCAATGATCCATCTTTGATGCATCTACGTTCCATCTATGATGCATCTACGTTCCATCTATGATGCATCTATGATCCATCAATGATTCATCTATGATGTATCTATGATCCATCTATGACGCATCTATGATCCATCTATGATGCATCTATGTTCCATCTATGACGCATCTATGATCCATCTATGATCCATCTATGTTCCATCTATGATGCATCTATGATGTATCTATGATGAATCTATGATGCATCATAGATGGTGCATAGATGCATCATAGATAGTGCATAGATGCATCAAAAATGGAACATAGATGCATCATAGATGTATCATAGATTGTAGATTGATCATAGGTAGGATCATAGATGTATCATAGATGGATCATAGATGCATCATAGATGGATCACAGATGCATCATAGATGCAACATAGATGCATCATAGATGGATCATAGATGCATCATAGATGCATCATAGATTCATCATAGATACATCATAGATGCTTCATAGATGGAACATAGATGCGTCATAGATGGAATGCATCATAGATGGAACATAGATGCATCATAGATGGAACATAGATGCATCATAGATGGATCATTGATGCATCATAGATGAATCATAGATTCATCATAGATGCATCAAAGATGGATCATTGATGCATCATAGATGAATCATAGATGCATCATAGATGCATCAAATATGGATCATTGATGCATCATGGATGAATCATAGATGCATCAAAGATGGATCATTGATGCATCATAGATGCATCAAAGATGGATCATTGATGCATCATAGATGCATCAAAGATGGATCATTGATGCATCATAGATGAATCATAGATGCATCAAAGATGGATCATCAATGATCCATCTTTGATGCATCTAGATGCATCATAGATGCATCAAAGATGGATCATTGATGCATCATAGATGAATCATAGATGCATCATAGATGCATCAAAGATGGATCATTGATGCATCAAAGATGGATCATTGATGCATCATAGATGAATCATAGATGCATCATAGATGCATCAAAGGATGGATCATTGATGCATCATAGATGCATCAAAGATGGATCATTGATGCATCATAGATGAATCATAGATGCATCATGATCCATCTTTGATGCATCTATGATGCATCAATGATCCATCCTTTGATGCATCTATGATGCATCTATGATTCATCTATGATGCATCAATGATCCATCTTTGATGCATCTATGATGCATCAATGATCCATCTTTGATGCATCTATGATGCATCAATGATCCATCTTTGATGCATCTATGATGCATCAATGATCCATCTTTGATGCATCTATGATGCATCTATGATTCATCTTTGATGCATCTATGATGCATCTATGATTCATCTTTGATGCATCAATGATCCATCTTTGATGCATCTATGATGCATCAATGATCCATCTTTGATGCATCTATGATGCATCAATGATCCATCTTTGATGCATCTATGATGCATCAATGATCCATCTTTGATGCATCTATGATGCATCAATGATCCATCTTTGATGCATCTATGATGCATCTATGATTCATCAATGATGCATCAATGATCCATCTTTGATGCATCTATGATGCATCAATGATCCATCCTATGATGCATCTATGATTCATCTATGATGCATCAATAATCCATCTTTGATGCATCTATGATGCATCTATGATTCATCTATGATGCATCAATGATCCATCTTTGATGCATCAATGATGCATCAATGATCCATCCTATGATGCATCTATGATGCATCTATGATGCATCAATGATCCATCTTTGATGCATCTTTGATGCATCTATGATTCATCTATGATGCATCAATGATCCATCTTTGATGCATCTATGATGCATCAATGATCCATCTTTGATGCATCTATGATGCATCAATGATCCATCTTTGATGCATCTATGATGCATCTATGATTTATCTATGATGCATCAATGATCCATCTTTGATGCATCTATAATGCATCAATGATCCATCCTTTGATGCATCTATGATGCATCTATGATTCATCTATGATGCATCAATGATCAATCTTTGATGCATCTATAATGCATCAATGATCCATCCTTTGATGCATCTATGATGAATCTATGATTCATCTATGATGCATCAATGATCCATCTTTGATGCATCTATGATGCATCTATGATGCATCAATGATCCATCCTTTGATGCATCTATGGTTCATCTATGATGCATCAATGATGCATCTATGATGCATCAATGATCCATCTTTGATGCATCTATGATGCATCAATGATCCATCTTTGATGCATCTACGTTCCATCTATGATGCATCTACGTTTTATCTATGATGCATCTATGATTCATCTATGATCCATCAATGATTCATCTATGATGCATCTATGATCCATCTATGACGCATCTATGATCCATCTATGATGCATCTATGTTCCATCTATGACGCATCTATGATCCATCTATGATCCATCTATGTTCCATCTATGATGCATCTATGATGTATCTATGATGAATCTATGATGCATCATAGATGGTGCATAGATGCATCATAGATAGTGCATAGATGCATCAAAAATGGAACATAGATGCATCATAGATGTATCATAGATTGTAGATTGATCATAGGTAGGATCATAGATGGATCATAGATAGATCAAAGATGATGCATCATAGATGGAACATAGATGATGGATCATAGATGTATCATAGATGGATCATAGATGCATCATAGATGGATCACAGATGCATCATAGATGCAACATAGATGCATCATAGATGGATCATAGATGCATCATAGGTGCATCATAGATTCATCATAGATACATCGTAGATGCTTCATAGATGGAACATAGATGCATCATAGATGGAACATAGATGCATCATAGATGGATCAGTGATGCATCATAGATGAATCATAGATGCATCATAGATGCATCAAAGATGGATCATTGATGCATCATAGATGAATCATAGATGCATCATAGATGCATCAAAGATGGATCATTGATGCATCATAGATGAATCATAGATGCATCATAGATGCATCAAAGATGCATCATAGATGCATCAAAGATGCATTAAAGATGGATCATTGATGCATCATAGATGAATCATAGATGCATCATAGATGCATCAAAGATGGATCATTGATGCATCATAGATGCATCAAAGATGGATCATTGATGCATCATAGATGAATCATAGATGCATTATAGATGCATCAAAGATGGATCATTGATGCATCATAGATGCATCAAAGATGGATCATTGATGCATCATAGATGAATCATAGATGCATCATAGATGCATCAAAGATGGATCATTGATGCATCATAGATGCATCAAAGATGGATCATTGATGCATCATAGATGCATCAAAGATGGATCATAGATGCGTCAAAGATGGATCATTGATGCATCATAGATGAATCATAGATGCATCATAGATGCATCAAAGATGGATCATTGATGCATCATAGATGCATCAAAGATGGATCATTGATGCATCATAGATGCATCAAAGATGGATCATAGATGCGTCAAAGATGGATCATTGATGCATCATAGATGAATCATAGATGCATCATAGATGCATCAAAGATGGATCATTGATGCATCATAGATGCATCAAAGATGGATCATTGATGCATCATAGATGCATCAAAGATGGATCATTGATGCATCATAGATGAATCATAGATGCATCATAGATGCATCAAAGATGGATCATTGATCATTGATGCATCATAGATGAATCATAGATGCATCAAAGATAGATCATTGATGCATCATAGATGCATCAAAGATGGATCATTGATACATCATAGATGCATCAAAGATGGATCATTGATGCATCATAGATGAATCATAGATGCATCATAGATGCATCAAAGGATGGATCATTGATGCATCATAGATGAATCATAGATGCATCATAGATGCATCAAAGATGGATCATTGATGCATCATAGATGCATCAAAGATGGATCATTGATGCATCATAGATGAATCATAGGTTCATCATGGGTTCAATATGCACATCATTCATACAATACAGAGCCATTTAGTACAACAGGAACGTAGCTAATGCCTGTACAATATAAGTAACTGACTGATTGTATTAAGCTGCATCAGGGGATCAATATACACATCATTCATACAATACAGAGTCATTTAGTACAACAGGAACCTAGCTAATGTTTGTACAGTAAGTAACTAACTGATTGTAGCTGCATCAGGGGATCAAATAAATATATTATATTGAAATATATTTAATGTAGCTTTTGAACGGCACTACTATAGTAGTTAAAGAAATAGCACTTATATTGGGTAGGAGTTTTTAATACTTTTTATAGCTAAAAAAAGAATACAATTGGAATTCAAAGCTCGGTTGGAAATTCGCCAAAGGCTCCGCACTATGATTGTTGGATATTTTAGGTTTCATGATTTTTAAATCCAGTCCATATTTATTTTCTTCCGTTTCAAACAAAACCTAGCCCAAGTAATTTTCCGCTATTCAGCCGCTCTTCGCGATAACGAAGGTATGCGGCCTTTGCCCTCAACACTGATATCTTTCCAAACGACGCAGTCCACTGTCGTCCGCCGCTGAACTATCACCATATTTACTATCGTATATCCGCATCATCTTTTCAACATCCCGCAATTTTTACCTTTTTTTCTTTAAATTAATCAGTCTGTACAGTGCTAATAGAAGTGACAATAGTTTTGTTTTTATCCCAAGAAGAAATTATTTTTTGTTTATTTAACGGACAATTGTAATAGTGCAAGTAGGTCAACGTGTACATGGACAGTCCTCGTCGACGCCGCCATTGCCCAGTGCTTCAAGTCAGGTGGGGTACCCCAAACCAAACATCTCTTCAGCTTCACTAAGGTCTGTGACAGCAATTCAACATTGTTTAGCACTTTAAAAATTAGCCTAATTAAGACTGATTAATTTCATTCTATGTACATATTTTTCTTACTATACCAAACATTTTTTGGGCCTCATCGAACCGGATTATTTTACCAGTTTCTGGTTAGAACATAATTTTATTTATTCCTACCACGAATACTTGTAATATCACTTCATTTTTTACGTATTCTAGCTGAATGGTATTTCATTTCGATTTCGTTTCTCATTGCGTGGAATAATTTTGCTCATTCCGCCATTTTGTATTTGTGCTCCTTTTCCTGTACGATTGTGAGTCCAAATTGACATTCCTGTTCCTGTTTCAAATAGACTATTCCAATATTCCTTCCTGGAATTTCCTGTCCGCTAACCGCTACGTCACTGCCACAGCCATCTACGACGTCGAGTCTACGGCTACAAATATCAAGACTTCACTACCGCATCGCTTGTCAGCCTGTCAGTTCACTTTAGCTGTCAGCTTGTCAGATTTTTGTTTACATTACTACATTTGAGTGATAGTCAGAATAACCTCAAATCTACTCAAGATTGACTTTGATTTCGAACTTATTGACTGATTCAAATAATTATCATTGCAGTTAATAAGTAAACAAATAATATAACTGATATTATTTTCAATGGTTTTAATGTGCACTGGATTAATATGAGAAATACCTATGTGAATATTTTGCTGATGATAGATTACGACAAGTAAGTTATACTGCACATAAACTTGGAAATATTTCTTAAACTATTTAAGCCACAAAATAGTTTGGATTATTGGTATAAATAGTTAACCTATTTTGTTAAGAAAGCATCTCTTATTATTATGTATTTGATAGCACACCATTAAGTTGTACTACCTATGCAGTGTTGCTTTTGCCTGTGCTACCCATAGCCTAAGCATAGACTATAGGCCTAACTTGTGCATTTGAGAATTTGATTAAATTGAGGAAAGTCAAATTATATTTTATTGTCTTATCATTACTGCAGATTTGTTTTGTGCTGAATATTTCCTATGTTTAATTTTCTTTCAACATGAGGTTTTCTTCCTTCACCAAACAGAGTGAACTTATTCAAGCTAGGCTTGAGTCAATAAATAAACAAGTCAATGCATTGAAAGAAACTCAGGTTGTGACTACTTTAAGCGAGCAACAGATTGCTAAACTTAAACTCTTGTCTCAAAGTGCAATAACCAAGCACTCAGAATTTGAGAGAATAGTAAATAAACTTTTTCAAACTACTCCCACTCCTGAAGATATTCAAGATGATAAAATTACTTCACTGCAAGAAAAAATTTCTGATTATTTTGTTGAGATTCAGTCAAACTGTAGTTTGTTACTTCCACCAGTTAAACTTGAAGAGTCACGCCTAAATGACTCTACTTCCGAGGTAGGCCCTACTACTCCTACAGTTAATCTGACTGTGAAATTGCCGCAAATCAAACTGCCAACATTCTCTGGCAATCCTGAGCAATGGGTCTCATTTCATGGCCTGTTTGAAAGTACTGTACATAATAATAAAACAATTTCTAATGTTGAGAAATTCTCATATCTCATAAGCTGTCTTTCAGATGAACCTTTGAACTTAGTTAAGTCTATACCACTAAATAGTGCTAATTATGTAATTGCTTGGCAAACCCTGCTTAAGAGGTACCACAATACAAGGCTCTTGATTTCATTACATTCTACTAACATCTTGGACCTACCGCAGCTTACTAAGCCTAATGTTACACAACTTAGGAATTTTATTTCAATTTTTAATGGAAATCAGCAAGCTCTTAAAGCACTTGGCCATAACATAACTGATGACAACCTGATCTTAAGTACACATATTTTGAGAAAGCTTGATTCCGCTATGCGTTCAGATTTTGAACAAAAACGAGATGACTCAAAACAGGTTCCTTCTGTCACAGAAATAATAAACTTTCTGGAAAATGAGTGTTCTTACAGAGAGGCGGCTAACTTAGGCTCGACCTCACATGCTAATTCTTCCCTTCAGTTAAAAAACTATGGAAGTAGTAAGAACATGCCTTATCTAGGTAGGCAAACCGCTAGTCCCAAGCCAAGCAAAGTTGTAATGCTTTCTTCTAATGACAATGAACAAGCTCATACTTGTGCTTACTGCAATGGAGCATCGCATAACATTTTTCGCTGTGATGTTTTTGGTGCCTTATCACCACACGATAGGTTCAACTTCATTAAGAACAATAGCCTATGTGTTAATTGTTTAGGACGACATTTCTTAGGCTCATGTAAGTCATCCAGTTCGTGTCGAGTTTGTTTTAAGCGACACCATACGCTACTGCATTTTTACAAAACGGACCAGCCTATAATGAAAAAATCTGTTAAGCCCTCGAATAAGACTCAGGCCAATTCCACAACACAATTGAAGGCTCCTGTACCGCAAGGATTTGAATCAAATACACTCTCTGCTCATGTAGACACTGGTGCTGCCAGCCACAACTGTACTGTACTTCTTGCCACTGCATTGGTAAAAATTTCTACCTCGAATGGTCATAATATTATTGTCCGAGCTGTGCTTGATAGTGCATCACAAACGAGTATAATATCTGAACACTGTGCCAGTATGATTCACATTCAGCGTTCGTCTGTTGGCGTTCACGAGATAAAGGGCATTGCCTCAGCTCGAATAAAGCCTAAGGGACTTTCCTTTGTAAATATTTCTTCGCTTAACGGGAAAACACTTGCTACGGCACATCCTGTCCTCATACTTGATAGAATTACCAATGATATGCCTAGTGTCAAGATATCTTCTGAAATAAAGGCTCAAATCAAAGAATACGCACTTGCCGATCCCAACTTCGACACTCCTGGACATTTGCTCATCGGTGCGGATCTGTTTGCTCAAACTATTATTGGATCTGCCACCAGTCTTGGTGATCGTATGCCATACACTATAAACACTATTTTTGGATATGTTGTCCTTGGGAACGTGCCTACTTCACAAGACGGCCAAACCTTCAGTGGATTGACGACTTTACTTTCCATCAATGATCTTACACTTCATGAAACACTTCAGCGATTTTGGGCATTGGAAGAACCACCTGCTTGTTCTAAGCTATCCCCAGAGGAAATGGAATGTGAAGATCATTTTTTGAAAACTCACTCTCGTGACGAGACGGGAAGATATGTTTGTTATTTACCGTTCAAAGAAAATCCAGTAAAACTAGGAAATTCTTCTACAGTTGCTTTACAAACTTTCAAATCGCTTGAACGTAAGTTTCAATCGCAACCTGATTTCAAAGAAAAGTACATTGAATTTATGAATGACTACGAATCCTTTGGTCAAATGAAACCCTCAAACTTATTTGATCTAAATAACCAATATCATTGCTTCTTACCACACCACGGTGTCTTTAAGGATGGAAAGATACGTGTTGTATTTAATGCGTCCTCTCAAACTTCAACTGGTGTAACACTTAACAGTCTACAGCATCAAGGACCCAAGTTACATAATTAAATAACAGACATAATTCTACGTTTTCGTCAAAATAGGATCGCCTTTGCTTGTGATATCAAACAGATGTTCCGTATGATCTCTATTCATGAACAAGACCAACGTTTTCAACTCATCTATTGGAGAGAAGAAATGTCACAGCCGCTTCGAGTTTTTCAGTTGACAACCGTTACTTATGGTATGACTTCTTCGCCATTTTTGGCTAATCGAGTAATACAACAATTAATTCATGATGAAGGAAAGAATCATGAACTTGCTGCTCATGCACTTAAACGACAAATTTACGTAGACGATGCGCTACTAGGCAGCGATACTGTTGAAGAAGCTGCAAAATTACAGCAAGATGTAATAAACCTTTTACGAAAAGGAGGCTTTGAACTTCGCAAATGGGCGTCTAACAATAGCCAAATATTGGAAAATTTACCCCCTCAACACTGCTTATCAACTGACTCACCTTGTGTTAGTATTCTTGGACTGAAGTGGAATCCACACTCAGACACATTCTCATATGCAATTTCTGAAGCTCCATTGATTTTTACCAAAAGAGCAATTTTGTCTTCCATCGCTAAGATTTATGATGTAACAGGCATGCTTACCCCTGTTATTTTTTGGGCTAAGGCTCTCATGCAGCATATATGGTCACTAGGCCTAGATTGGGATAATACTCTTCCTAGTGATATTATCGACAGATGGTCAACTTTTGTCAACGAACTTCCTGAGATTGAAAATTTGGAGATTGGCAGGTACATATCTCTGAGTGATGCGGTTAATATTCAGTTGCATGGATTTTCAGATGCAAGTGAACTCGGTTTTGCTGGATGTGTTTATCTACGAACTGAGAACCCGCAAGGCAGTATATATGTCAACTTATTAATAGCCAAGTCACGTGTGGCACCCCTGAAACGTATCACGATTCCTCGCCTTGAACTGTGCGGAGCACATATTTTAGCCAAACTGTTACACTACTGTGTTGATCAACTCTCAGATCGCTACAAGATAGATTCTGTTACCGCTTGGAGTGACTCCACTGTGGCTCTTTCATGGATTCACACCCCTTCTCATCGTTTGAAGTTATATGTTGCAAATCGTGTTGCACAGATTCAAGAATTGACCCCTTCCTGCATATGGAAACACATTTCTACTCTTGAAAACCCCGCTGATGTTGCCTCTAGAGGATTAACCCCATCTCTTCTTATTCATAACAAGCTCTGGTGGTCTGGACCCACATGGCTTAAGAGTTCATCTGATTCATGGCCTCAACCATCGAGTCATCTTCCCGAAGAGGAACTCCCAGAAATTAAAACCACAACACTAAATCTTCTTACGATAGCTGAAGATCAAGATCTGAAGTTTATCAATAAATTCTCTTCATGGACTAAACTACTTCATGTCATGGGCTACGTTTTACGTTTTATTTCCTGCTTGAAAACTAAGCAAAGGATTACTCATTCTCTCACACTTGAAGAGTTAGAAGTATCGAACAAACGGATTTGTTGGCTTGTTCAAAGAGAGAGTTTCTCTGAGGATATTAATTCCCTGTCAAAGAAGAATGTGTGTTCTTCTCGCATTCAACGCCTTTCACCGTTTATGGATGATGAAGGTTTGTTAAGAGTTGGAGGACGACTGAAACATTCTGAGTTGCCGTACAGCGCCAAGCATCAAATTATCTTACCAAAGGATCATTTTGTTGTAAATTTGATAATTGATTATCATCATCGCATCTTTCTTCACTGTGGACCAACACAACTCCAAGCTGTTCTTCGTGAGAAATATTGGATACTTTCTGCTCGTAGTATCATACGCTCTAGGATTTTTAAACGCCTGAGATGTTTCAGAATGAAACCTAAGCCAAACACACCATTGATGGGAGACTTACCTTCCCCAAGAGTGGTAGCAACCCGACCTTTTAATGTTACTGGAGTCGACTATGCCGGACCATTTACAGTGAAATTGTATGTCCTAAAAAGGCTTCAGCCTATTAAAGTTTATCTTTGTCTATTTGTCTGCTTTGCAACGAAAGCCGTACACTTAGAAGTTGTGTCGGATTTGTCCTCAGAAGCTTATATAGCAGCTCTTACACGTTTTATTTCCAGACGTGGTTCAGTGAAGGAAATTCATAGTGATTGTGGAACCAACTTTGTCGGAGCAGCTGCTGCACTTCACAAATGTTTTAACAACCTCCTTTGCAATCCATTAACTCACCGTTTTGCTGAAGAAAACAACATTTCTTTCAAATTTCTGCCTCCACACGCGCCTCATCAAGGTGGCTTGTGGGAACGAGCTGTTAGGAGTTTTAAGCATCACCTTCATAGAGTAATCGGTGGCCAAATCCTGACTTATGAAGAATTCATAACTCTCGTGTCACGTGTCGAAGCAATATTAAATTCAAGACCGCTTACCCCTCTCTCTGGAGATCCGAATGACTTAGAGTCTCTAACCCCAGGACACTTTTTAACTGGTGGACCTCGGAAATCCATGGTTGAACCTCAATATGATGAAACTTCTTGTAACCACTTGAGGAGATGGCAATTAGTTCAGGCATTCTCTCAACACATCTGGACTCGATGGTCCCAAGAGTATCTGCATACTCTACAGCATCACTCTAAGTGGACGAGTAAAACAGAGAACCTCAAGATTGGTGACCTTGTTGTTATTCATGAGCCTAACACTCCTCCCCTACAATGGAAACTTGCAAGAATCACCGCAGTATCTCCAGGAGCAGACGGAATTGTACGAGTGGTCCATCTACGCACCGCTACAGGGAACTTCAGTCGGCCAACCGTCAAAGTTTCCCTTCTTCCTACCAATTAATTCCTAAGCATTCCCTTTCACCCCCTTTCAATTTATTTTCATTTGTCTTTTCCCATTTTTCAGTTTTTTCATTGAACCAGGTTGGTTCAAGGGGGGCGATATGTTGGATATTTTAGGTTTCATGATTTTTAAATCGAGTCCATATTTATATTCTTCCGTTTCAAACAAAACCTAGCCCAAGTAATTTTCCGCTATTCAGCCGCTAACGAAGGTATGCGGCCTTTGCCCTCAACACTGATATCTTTCCAAACGACGCAGTCCACTGTCGTCCGCCGCTGAACTATCACCATATTTACTATCGTATATCCGCATCATCTTTTCAACATCCCGCAATTTTTACCTTTTTTTTCTTTAAATTAATCAGTCTGTACAGTGCTAATAGAAGTGACAATAGTTTTGTTTTTATCCCAAGAAGAAATTATTTTTTGTTTATTTAACGGACAATTGTAATAGTGCAAGTAGGTCAACGTGTACATGGACAGTCCTCGTCGACGCCGCCATTGCCCAGTGCTTCAAGTCAGGTGGGGTACCCCAAACCAAACATCTCTTCAGCTTCACTAAGGTCTGTGACAGCAATTCAACATTGTTTAGCACTTTAAAAATTAGCCTAATTAAGACTGATTAATTTCATTCTATGTACATATTTTTCTTATTATACCAAACAATGATTGTCATGCAAATCACCTGTTTAAGAGTTTTGCTGGTATTGCTAACATAAGAGACACGGCGTCGATTGCACAATAAATTCCGTTTGCAACGATTATATAATTGTTTTAAGATAACCCTCCGGAAATTGCCAGATTTTTAGAATTGATTAAACGCTATTTTACCAAAAATTACAAAATAGTTAATCAGCTCTTCGTTTTGAAGTGCACTTTTGATGACGGTAATTTATGTTAATTGTGTAAGTATCTTTTGCGGATATTTTTCATCACGAATAGTAAAAACCCAAATTTTTGGAGGAAGATCTTTGCAAAGATTACGTAAATAACATAATTTAGCCGGTTTGAAATAATGGATATTAATTAATTGTAAAGCTGACCAGTACAAAAATATTTATTATAAAGTGTTAAGCAATATTTCAAATAAGAGGAACTATAAAACTCGGGTGTAAAGTATTAACAATTCAATGTAACAAAACATAATCACGTAGTAGGCTAGTATGCAAAAATAACCTGAATTGTTTTGTGGTTTTTGCTATTTTTAAGGTAAATTAACTTAAATATAAAAGCTAACATTGTTTGAAATTAACAGTAATACAATAGAACAACTATAACACATAATAATTGTTCAGAAATCAAGAATATCTTTTTACAAAATGCAGGGTTACATAACTGGAAAACGTCAGTACAACTACAACTAAAATATTGTTGTTGTTTGTTGTGTTGTAAATATTGTCGGAACAAATGTATCTATCTGAAAACAAACTGAAAATTGAAGCTAATAGAATATGTTGTACATTTTCCACTCACGTGCTCAAAACACCGCACGTGGAAAACGGTAGATTCTGGGGGAAAACTGACTTGAGACTTGGGGCGGGGACAATAGCAATCCCTCAATCAATTTGGTCCTCTCAACGGCAACTGTTGACTTAAGCTAAGGGACTGAGCATTTCATACATTACCTCCCCCAAAAAGCGCCCCTAACCGCTCCCCACAGGAGTATAGGGAGTCCCTCGGCACTAGATTTACAAGTCAAATCGTCAACTCGCAAAGAAACCGCAGGTGACGTTTAAATCGCTTCGTAACGTTTCGAGAGTTATTTCGAATCGTACCTTTCAGTATGTAAATGGCATTGTAGGAATTCAAGAAATTGTCGGAAGGGAGCGTATTTAAAAAGGAGACGACGAGGTGGTTTAAATCTTTGCAAAAGCATTGACAACAAAGTTTTACCGTCGGAATTAATTTGCCATAAAGCAGGATTCACATAAAAATCCAATCAAAATCAAAATCAAAATGTCCGCAATAAACCTTTGAACAACATTAACTCACCATCACCAACAATGAACTTCAAACAAAGAAAAATCCAATATTGCTATCTACCAAATATTTTATTATTAACATTTCCATTACTAAGATCAGAGGATTATTAAGTTGAGAAGTTACAAAAATGTGATGACAAAAAGCAAAAGTAACTAACAAGTATGAAATATAATTATAGCTGTAAAAATGTTTTTTGTATACTGTTTTTGCTTGATAGAACGGGAATATTTTTGTATATAAGCGCGTGGAAAATAAAAAAAACATAGTTTAAACTATGACAAATGTGACGTTTTTTAACAATATTTTTCATTGAAAGAAAACCATAAAAAAATTACAACTTGATAAGAAAATGTCCAAAACAAAGTGTCTTATCAATATTTAATAGTAACAGTTTTATGTTACTACAGTTTTATAAAACTTTGAGTGAATATGACATAAACATGATCCAAAGAGTAAATCACGAAATTTATTTCTTATTTTTATATCTTATTGTAACCTATGTATGTGAATTGGCAGTATAATTTTAAAACAACAGCAAAGTTACCAACGGTTTTTGGAAGGTTTGGGTTTGGGGGTTGTAAGGGTTTTTGCCTCCACATATCACCTGACCACAGGTGTTCGGGTAACCAAGCTGTTAGGCTAATTGCTTGAATGATGTAAAAACACCCTTCCTGCAGCTGATTAAATAGCCTCTCATCGTGTAGACGTCTGAGAAAGTAATTTGTGGTTGGGTTGACAACCTAAAAGCATTCATTAATTAATTTTGGTTACAGGAATTGATGGAAGTTGTTGATACGTTTTTTAAATGAATATTGATTAGGTTTTCAGGTTGAGAGATCTTCATTTATTAGTCTTTACAGGATCTTTGAAACATGTGGTCATTGATGAAAAAAATGTATTACATTTTCTACAATATATTTAAGAAGGTACAGAAGCTAAACAATCATTTCTTAAAATTGAAAATATTCAATGTTCAACCCAAAACAATCAGAAACAATAATAGCAAAATGGCTGAAAGACCATCAAAGAGTAGTAGATATGGTCGAAGGTTCTCTTCAATACACATATGAATAAAAAAATGTTACTAGGTTAATATTTCTAAGAACAGTAGAACAATTTACATCTAAGTTTGGATCAAAGTCTAATAATTTAAATGAATGTAAACTACGTCATGATGGTCCCTTGGTTAAAATGTAAGAAAAACTTACTTTTAGTAAGTTATCTAATAAACTATTTTTTTGTTCTGTAGAGAGTGTCTTGCAAGTTTAACTACGAACCAAAAAGATAAAAAATGATGATCGAATGTTTATAAGTTACCACCAACTCATGTCCCAAGTGAGCTAGCAGCTCTATTGGCATCGTTAGACGAGTAGACGATCTTTAGCAGCACAATACCAGCTTCAATTCGCTGCTTTTGATTGACAATTGTAACTTCCGCAGGGAGTTCAACAATGCCTATCGCCGGCGGCAACTTGAGTAGGTACTCCACACAATAAGACCAATACCAATACACCCGCGGGATACCACGCCCTTATTTTCTACGTTTACAAACCAATGCAGGCCTTTAGGAGAGTACAAGAGTAGGAAAAGCAGCTCTTGCGGCCACCAATCAGAGAGCAGCATTTCATCCCCACCCTTCCCCCTAGGCCATGCCCCCTTTTGTCCCACGTGGTCGCCCTCTGGTGTCCCACGTGGTCTAACCTCACTTTTGTTTTCGCGCCAAACATCTAACCTCACTTTACGTATTGCATACGTAGGTTCCCGCCAAACGAAAAAAACTTCACCTTCCCGCCAAGAAACATAACCTCACTTTCGTGCTAAACGAAAAAACTTCTCCTTCCCGCCAAGTAACATAACCTCACATTTATTTTCGCGCCAGACGAAAAAATCACCTTCCTGCCAAGTAATATAACCTCACTTTCGCGCCAAACGAAAAAATCACCTTCCCGCCAAGTGACTTTCGCGCTAAACGAAAAAAACCTTACTTCTTCTCCGCCGATTCCCGCCAAACAACGTATTGCGTAGGTTCCCGCCAAGTTCCATAACCTCACTTTTATTTTCCCGCCAAACAAAAAAAACCTCACCTTCTCGCCAAACGAAAAAAACTTCATGTCCCTAGCAAATAGTATATAGAAAACTTGTTGTGCACCCTTTAGGACAGGGTTTGGGACTGTCCGAGTGTCTGAAGGACACCCCCAGGTTCAGGTATTATATCGTATTGTACTTGTATCTAGAGGAACTGGCTTAGTATTATACCATATAATACCCCCCTCCCTTATTTTGAGGGTGCACTTGGAATTGAAAACGCAGTTATAATGTTACAAATATTTATTCTACAAGCAAGACACATTACTAATTTATAAAGAATTGAGTGAAGTGTTAAAAACTACTGAGCACTACTACTACTGAACAACATGCTAAAAACTAATGTTTATAAATAAGCACATTTGGGGAATTCCCCACCATCCCCGTACATTTAACACTATACAATTTAGAGTTTGTGAAACATTCTAGATCTTCGTCTGTGAGGAGGCTGGTGAACCTCGAGGGTAAAAATGTCACCCTCTCCTCGCCGGCAGATGTGGTGACGTGTAGTACGATCACCATGGTTCCGAATCTCGTGTTGATTCGTCTAGCAGATTGAATTTTCGCCGGCTCGGTCAGATCTTTGATGGGGACTTTCAAAGGGGAAGAGAGCACCTCGCAAGACGACAGCTTTGTAGAAAGATCCATCTAAAACCATATAATATTGTCGTAATAATATTGTATGGATAGTCGAGTGGTTATAGTGTTTGCTTTTAAATCTGGAGGTTGCTGGTTTGATCCCCGGTTGATCCCTAAAAACTATGGGAACTATGATAGTAAAGAGGCCCTATGCTGTTATTTTTACACTACAAGCTACATTAGTAAACTACAGCAGCGATATTTACCTTGAGAGAGTTGTGGAGTTGGTAGGATGTGGAGAGTGGCTACCCTCGGCAGATGCCTCTGGTTTTATACCGGGGTAGTGGGGAGCGCCCTAGGGCGGGGCTTAGAAATATAATTCTTTCCTGCCGAGGACGGCCTTTCTACAGAATGGACACCTAACAATACGATTAGCACAATTTTTACAAAGAGTGTGCCAGCAAGTCATTAATACTATAGTCGGTAGATTTTCAAAACAAATACGACAACTGATTGTTCCTGCAGAGGGCAATTCTTCATTAGAACTGGTATCGCTATCGATATCTCTAGTTCTGTTTATTCGCTCTCCAGTGGAAACTAGTATTGCTTCCAACGAGTCTCGGATGTCTTCCCAAATTGCGGGTGCTATACGGATCATTTCTGGGACATTTGTATCCTCCATAAAGTGGTTAGTTAGCCATAGTGTGTCCTGCAATTCCACTCTGACAGTCTGAACTACTGTCAAGATATCAATTAGTTCGTAACCTTCCGGTCGGCTACCACTCCATCTTTGTAAAAAATCGGCCAGCCTAAACTCTCGAATTTGTTGACGATCGGCTTCAACTTGGCACGATACACACCGAGCAGCAGACCGTCGCATCTGGAAACATAGGTAAGTGTTTATTGTATGCCTAAATGTATACTTATATGTATTTTCCCCAATCCCGATCTCCTTACCCTAGTTCTTCCTGTTGAGGTTGATGGTTCAGGGTGAGCTCGCATCCATTGCGGAAGGACTCTTGGCACCCCTAAAGATGTTGATGGTTGGGGTTCTTGAGATCTTTGTACAGGGGTCAATGTAGTGTAGACTGGTGGAGGCTGGTCCAAGCTCACGCGTGAATTATTAGCCGCATCCTCGGCTTCCACAAGAGCTCTGTCAATCGGAGATGTACGGTCTTCAGCCATCTAAATAAAAATATGGATATGTTGTAAATGCAGCTTAAATGGTGGATAAAAGTTTAACAAAAATCATACAAATAAACCCACCGCTTGGATAACGGATGTAGCTCGCTCGTCACTTAAAAATGTTGTACTTGTTAAAATATAATTTCTGTCTCTTGTCCTAGGAGGGGTTTCTTCCTGAAAAGAAACTCAAATCAGTTTACATTTTAATGTGTGTTTTGTTTAGTACTTTATGTTACTAGTACTTACTCTTGGACGTTTTTCTGGAGCAGCGTCAGAAGAGGACACTAGCATCAGTAGGAAAACACACACGTTGACAGGAGCCATGGCTTTGAGAAGCTTGCACGTGTTTTGTGCTTAAATAGGCACCCTTGTTCTAAATATAAAATCACAAGGGGAGATCCCCCCTTTAGGTACTTTTGACAGGAGGGAGAGAACCCTCTAGGTACTTCCGCCGCGTAGACTATGGAGTACGGACAGTGTTTAGTGAAATTCTGGTACTATCCGATATTCAATAGATTCATTTGCTGCAGAGTGTGTAATTCATTTTTGATTGATGGTGCTGATGAAGAATGTGGTTGGTTTGTTACAAATATCTGTGATTTGGACTTTGACAAACTCAAATGTTTTGTTTGTGGAGAGATTCTACCCGTTCTTTGGAGTTTAGACAAGTGACCCAGTTTCCACACCACGGTAAGCTGTTAGGCTAGGCCGTAGGGTCCCAGCGCGTTCTTTTTGTTAACCCAGAGCTTCACCAAGAGTCCTAACCTCTGGGGTAGGCTGCCCCAACCATCGCAGCCTACGGTGATGACCACTCCATAACAGATTTGCCACCTCCCATTTTTTGGTCCTTTGACAAATGTAAAGGGTTATTTACTCGGTGAAGCCTTTCAATTAACCCTTTTTGCCACTGACAAAGGATATTTTACTTTTATATGTTTTTTTTGTCTCTGTCAACCCGTTCATTTTGAAAGTCATCAGGCTATTTACTAGGCGAACCGTTCATTTTAGCCTACGTCATTTCATTTACTAAGAATGACAGAGATTTAAAAGTTTTTGTTATTTTTTTGTCAGATTATAGTCCGAGGTGAGAGGGAAATTAGGTGACATGGAGGATAACGCAATGTTTTACGATTTTTAGGTCAACCTCCGTACCAGCCCCTGGACTTATGGGTTTTAAGCCTGCCTGTTGGGCGAGTACACATACTCACACACACTCACACATAGGGAGGATAACGCAATGTTTTACGATTTTTAGGCCAACCTCCGTACCAGCCCCTGGACTTATGGATTTTAAGCCTGCCTGTTGGGCGAGTACACACACACACACACACACACACAAGGAAACACCTCGAACTATAATCCGTTTTTTAATAAGGAACGTCTCTATCCATGTACATTAAATGATTATCTACAAAATTACTACTTACATCTTGATATAAAACTACATTGTCCCAATCTACTTTACTTGCAAAGTCGTGGATAAAAGATTCCGACAACTTTTGATATTTACATACAATACTCCAGCACCCGTCAAAGTTTACAGCCATTTCCCGAAGAAAGTATTCGGGGAATTTCTGGCGCTTTAAAATTGGAGCCCAGTTCACTCTGTGAAAGTATATTCTGAGCATTTCAATGGAAAAATCATAATAGGACGATAAAATTTCCCAATCTAAAAATCTACTAAATTTCATGACAAATTTGTCTGTTAGAACCCCGTGGGGCTCTTTGCTCTCCTGAGACAACAGTGACCAGGCGTTCTCCATCTCCAAGCTCATACTGACCGGTTTTATGGAGTGAAAGGTTTAAATAGTACTGTAGAGTGTAGGCTGCGCTGAAAGCGCACCTTTTATGGTCACCGGTGACACAGCTTATTCCCGGTAGGCAGAAATTGTAAATGGACGGGCCAGAAATTTCCCGTGCGTTGGGATGAAACCCTCGCAAAAACTCTGCCTTTTCTCTGCCTTTTGTGTAAATAATTTTAAAAGGAATGCAAAGTGCTGTAATTAAACCTTCATTGTACGGTACAGACCCTTCATTCCAACGGATACCGTGATGCCGAGTTAACCAGCGAGCGGTTCTTTGCATTTTTTCATTTAAATTTGTAATACTATAAGGTGGTTTGAAAATAATTTGGCAGTTTAAAGAGCCACCGACAACGGCCAACTCTTTAATTATAAATTTGTTATCGTTATCTATGAAGGCTTGAAACTCAACTACTGCAAACGCCATTTGGCCACCTTTTGTACAGTGATATCTCGTTAAACAAACGTTCGGCTATTAAAGTAGGTAACTGATCTGTACACTCGTTCACACCGGAAAGGACTTGATTGATACACTCTTTGATTAAATCGTCCCGGTAAAAAAGCTCCCTAAGTGAAATGTAAATTAGAGGGAGGTTATTAACAAACATGCACCATTCATTCTGGTTGAGAGTTATAGAGTGCTCGCCGTCAGAGACGTAAGCATACTGATGACCAAAGACCATGTTAACCCTAATATCCTCCCCCGTATCTACTTTGAACGAGTATTGGTTCTTACCCTCGAGTGCTAGGGTGACGTCATTAAAGTGAGCTGCAAGCTGACAAAATGCATCGTACGACCAATAAACACAACCTTTTCTACCTTTAAATAATACTCCGAGCCCTCTATTTAGAAAAATCCCCGTCACGACACATTTTGTTAGGTCATTATCCAAATGATAGTCTGATTTCAAGAAAACCCCAGTTAGTAAATTTATAGGTTCCTTGCTCTTGGGAATGAGCATCGGCTCTATACTCACATCCGCTCCCTGCGACGTCATCGCTCATACTAAATTTTCTTTAAACGGTTACCTTATTAACAGTACCTGTCAGTAATGAATATGTCATGTGAGTATCGTGTAAAAGTAAACAGTACGCGGACGTATTTGCTGTAAAGGCTGTACCCGACTCAAACTCTACTCGCACATCAATAGGGCCCGATTTTATGGAATCATTTTGCTTTGAACAGTCAATAACGTACAGGGGTGCTTTATCTTTGTATTTTTCTTTGTCCACTGCTGGATAGCTTTGTTTCCCGTAGTACGAAGAATGGAAACGGAAAAACATTTCATAGAAGATGGACCAATCACCGTGAATGTTATCATATGGATAGTACTGCGAATTTAAATAAACTTTAATATTTTTTAGATCGCAAGCATCAAAGCATGACATGTCCTTTTTTATGTCATTCTTGCGACTAGTCTGAAATCCTATGATTACGTAACGGGGTTTTTCAAGCTGACTGGAGGTCTTTACAGTCCACGATTGTAAAGTGGTCTGTGGTACTGATGGATACTCGTGCAGTTCCCACGATCTAAACGGTAAATGCACTTTTGTATCTTTTTCAATCATCTTTAGTAGTTTCAAACGGTAAGGATCAGATACGGTAACGTGTGACACCCTCCAGTATACCCCTGTAATTTCCAAAACTACTTCAGCAGCATTTGTACTGTGCACTGCGTTTAAATCGGTAGATGACCGCAAAAGGATCAATTCTTGTCTGACATTAGCAATTACACGCTTATAGTCCTCGGCAAAACCCAGCAACATGTGCAAAGGAACACTGAACGAAAACTCTGTAATTTTCTCCGTTTTCCCAGAACCTAACCAACAAGCGTTTTTTTAAACTTTCTAGTTCACCCTGTTGAACCGATAACAGGTTTTTAATGGTGGTTGTTATACCTACATTTTTTATTCGATCGACCTCGACACCCCCGATTTCATATCTAATATCGTCAAAAAGAAACGCCACAGCATTATTGACAAGATGAACTTCTGCAGCAGTTCCATCCTGTTTCTTTCCGCTAACTCTGCCCACGATATGGAGGGTACTGTCAAACGGTGCAGTTATTATGTCCTGTTGACTGATTGGTATACGTATTTCATCGTTATTCTTAAAGGTCGATGAAGCGTACGGTTTATGAGTGTGAAACTCAATACCTGTGATTACATCACTGTACTCTGCTTTATTTTCTATGTCCAGCATTTTGAACTTTAAATCCTAATGAGCGCAAAAACTTTGTATTGGTTGATGTTAATCGTACAGTGTCTTGACGCTTACTGATGGGTAAAGATTTTGTAACCTCCCTAAATACCAAACCCATTTTTCCTCCTTATATGCAGTCTGATGGATATATTTTCGTTTCTCAAGTTGATTCTCTCACCGTTTTGATCTTTGAGAGTGATTGTAACGTTGTTTATCCTCTTGACGTTCACAGGCAAATAAATGATTGTGTTGGGTACCTCCACTATTTTATAGCCCGGACCCACGTTTGGGTAGAACTCGTGTATAACATGGCCCTCAGCTCCATTGTCATACGAACCTCGAACTATATTACACTCTACGCGTATTACGTTAACATTAATGATGCTTACTGTTCTGTCGGAAGCGTGTTTTTCACCTGCTTTCAAAATTTTACTATCAAAACCCAGTAGAGGAGCAAGCGTGTTACTTTGTGTAAAATCAATAGCTTGGCTACACTTTATTTCCGATTTTAGCGTATTGTTATTTGCTTTCAATTCCAATTCCACATCCTTCCCTACTTTTTCTTTTAGAGCAGTTTCTAAATCTTCAATCTCATATGCACCTTCAGCTATCTCAATCATCCTACCATCACCGTAATAAAATTTGTTATTTTTACCCGCTTCAATATTTGGGATAGAGTGAAACGTCATCAAGTCTATAAGACCAATCTCCCATTCTCCTTCACTAACGTCAACAGGTGGGAAGTAATCTTTTGAAACATATGAACCTCTTCCACTCAAGCTAAACATTGTCGAGAAACTGTAGGCACAAGTGTCCGCATACAACTGAATTGAAATTTTGCTTCCGCTCGTAGTTATAGTAAATGTCGCAGTTACCAAAATACTGTAAAAGTTCACGTGGGGGCTTGAGATTACCAAAACTATCGAAATAGTACACGATATCTTTTACCTTTTTATAACACACCCAGTGAGTACCGTTGCCGAAACTAGAATCCAAGTTTACAATAGCCGATCCATTTTCTTTTGGTGCGCTAGGTAGAGTGTCTCTCATATAAACTCCTCTAAAGTGTGGTATACGTAGTTCTTTTGCATAGTGTAATAAATCATAATTTGTCAAAGGCCTTATTGGGATCGAGCTTTTTTTTTACCAACTCTTTTCTTTGTCTTTTTCTTACCGGCTCCTTGTTTTGGGTAAGGCCTTAGGTACAAACCTTTACCCTTTGGGTACGGTCTAAGGTACAACCCGTTTCCTTTGGTAGGAGATTTACGCTTAACTGGGCTTTTCTTCTTCTTTTTACCACCCCCTAACTTTGTTTTAGTCTTCATAGCTGTAGTAACAGCCCAAGCAGATGCTTTTTCAGCCAAAGATGCGTCTGAGGATTTAAATCGTCGCCACGCGCGTTCGGCCAACTCAGCGTCAGCCTGCCGTC
The DNA here is from genome assembly GCF_028750875.1 of Macrosteles quadrilineatus. Classification (NCBI taxonomy): domain Eukaryota; kingdom Metazoa; phylum Arthropoda; class Insecta; order Hemiptera; family Cicadellidae; genus Macrosteles; species Macrosteles quadrilineatus. The sequence continues at coordinate 310,979 of NW_026542706.1, forward strand.
TGTTCTCGGAATCTTTGTATTGCGAGTACGCAATGTCGTGCTGTTTGCAAGCTTCGTCTAATCCGTTGATTCCTTTGTCACCTCTAGCTAATCTTTTGGCTAATTTTGTACCTGGCCCACAGTAATTATAACCAGGTAAGTGAGCTTCAAATGGTAACAAATCTACAGCTTTGTTTACAACGGAGGATATAATACCTCTTCCTGTGACTGCTCGTTTGCGTCTAACCGATGTTTTCCTCTTCCCTGCCATTTTATAACTGATGACTGATACGAACTACAATGTTTTAAATAGATCGTCCCATGTAGACTGTTCCCGGACAACCTGTGTATTCCAATCTTCAAAACTAGGGTAACTAGCCCTCCCCCTGTTTATCTGTTTGTACAGTGTATAGGCTAGATCTGCCACCACTTCCTTGACGTATTCTTTATTTACAGCATCGTTTAACCACCGTGGTTTACCTACGTTTGTCAGCCGTTTACTTTTAACGTCCCAATGTTTATCTTTATCGGGTAAAATTTAATTATTTTGTAGATATTGCAAGGTAACCGCATCGTGAATGTGGGAAGGATCGGAGACCTGTCCTAACCGATTATTCTTGAAATTCCATGCTAGCCCGCCTTGTAAAGGTGTATGATTGTCCAAGTATTGTTTATTTACGGCATCTCCCCCTTTACTGGGGGGTGCTACATTCTGAATAACTGTATTTTTAACATCAAAAGCTCCATTTTTATTTTTTTGCAACGTGTTTTTATTGAAATACTCGAGATTTACAGCGTCTTTGTTGGCAACTGGGGAGGCAACATTCTGTATGACCAACTGTTTTGCATCAAAAGACCCCGCACCTCGTGTTATAGTGTTTTCCTTGAGAAATGATAGGTTAACGGCATCTCCATCCGCCTTTGGTGGAGCAACATCTTGCAGCCGGTAATGATGTATCGAGTATGCAGTGGCGTCAGAGAACTTTAGCGGGGTATGAAGATCCATATATTGTTTTGTTACCGCATCTTTAACATCAACTGGATCAGCTATGTTACATACACGTGTGTTTTGAGCATCAAAATGACCACTTTGCAGTGTCATACAGTTTAAAAGTGAATTCGCATGCGATCTAAAATTCATCGCATCAAGATTGTCTTTTGGATCGTCGACATTGCACAGACGTTTACCTTGCATATCGTAGCTACCATCCTGTGATAATGCAAAGCCTTCGCCTTTGGGTCCAACAAGACCTTTCTCCTTCTTCGTATAACGTCCAAACTTGTCTATGCCCATCGTGAGACTGACTTGTATCGACTGTTTCCGCTACCTTTTATGTATCCTGCTTCGTGCAGTTCCTCTACAATGTTAACAATCTCGTTACTATGTGAAGTATTTCCCGTTTCAGCTGATGCTACCAACAGTTTTAGTCTATCGACCAACTCGTTGGGATTATCCCAATGCACTAAATCGCGAGACTTTGTACTTTTCCACGACATTCCTCTACCCTGTCTGACGGGAAACAGATCTTTGATCACGTGTCTGTATTTCAAACTACTATCACGTTTGATTTGATTGTCAAAATTATAACCCTTTTTGTGAGCATTTGATGCAATCAATATACTTTTGTAAGCATTTAGATCGTCCTCTGTATACACATCGCTGTTTGGCAGTCTTTTAAATATAAGTTCATAGAGCCCCTCGGAAGGTGGGTATCTCGTGTTGTTAACAATAATGGTACCGTCAGTGTCAAATTCCATCACTTTGTTTCCAATCATTAAAGTTTTTCCTCTTTCATCAAACCTCGGACCATAGTCGTGGTCAATAGTTCTATGTTTTCCACCGGCGTCTCGTATAAACTGGGTCATGTATTTTCTAGTTAACGGGTTCTCAAACTGCTCTTCAATGTACTTGGATGCTGTTTGAAAGCCTAATTGAGACGAAACAACCTCTTCCAATTGACTAGTTTCAGCTCTAGGTGTTGATATGGCTTCTGGTTTAAACGGTTGACCAATGTAATCATCGTCATCGCTCTCATAGTCCATTGGCTCTTCTTTAGAAAGCTGTTCAATTTTAACATCTGTTTTCGGTTCGCCTTTTTTCAGTTCTCTAATTAACGGTTTGTATTGCTGTTCCAGCAGTTTTTAGCTCTCCACACTGCCATCTTTAAACTGTCTAAATTTACGCCTAACTGCTTCTTTCAACTCTGCTATTTGCAGGGTGAGATGTTTATTCTTCCGCGTCATCTTTGATAATGAGCCTGAAACACCACAGCTAGCCTCTTAAGGCAATTCAATTTGCCGAAAAAATAGTGCACGTTTCTTATGTTTACGTAGGTAGTGCACTACTTCTTTCAAAGATATCCCTGAAGTAATATCTATATCTCGGTAGTATCTCTTTGTCACTAGATCAAATTGTGGAATAGTGTACCTTTTTGACCAATTCCGAAAAACAAACGTTCTTTTCCAATCATCTCTCCATTGTGGTATTTCTGCTACGGTATACCGCTCACTAACGTCACTTTTTTCCATATACCTCTGCAAAAAAGACATAGGACGTTTCATCTCATTGTGGTGTAACAGAAACGAGTTCAATAACCAAAACTCACTTGGATTCGCTCCAGTAAATTCACGCCACCGGTCAAACAGTTGACGATCAGTTATCGTATACACACCATTATTGAAACTTATCCCAAAACGTTCGCTATATTGTTGTAAAGTTGGCAACGCAGCCTTTAGAAATTCTGTTGTAAACAGTCCTTGGCACAAGTTGTTTACCCCGGCATAAGGTTTACCACGAGATATCGGTAATCCCGGAGGTACCGGACCATATGCTACATTATAACTCACATCGATATGGCATTTCGAAGCCATCGCAGTTTTATAAATCGTCAGAGGTGATCTTATTGGTAGAGTCCGTTCAGTCAATACAATACATCTTGCTGCATAGGGAATATTGCAACCGTATTCGAGCATTCGAAGGTAAATCTGGGTAAAGTTTATGCTACCATGAAGGTTGCGCAATGGTAAAACCTTACCAAAAATATCCGGAAACGGTCTAAATCTCGAAATAATATTATGGGACTCTCTAACTGTGCAGTTGTTCATATCTTCGTGATAGACCACCAGTTCAAGTGGAACTTTCTTTTCTTCGCATTTTTCCAAAAATCTAATCCAAATTTCACGGTTGTATGTACGTTCACTCGCAGATGGATCATTGATGGATCAAAGATGGATCATTGATGCATCATAGATGCATCAAAGATGGATCATTGATGCATCATAGATGCATCAAAGATGGATCATTGATGCATCATAGATGAATCATAGATGCATCATAGATGCATCAAAGGATGGATCATTGATGCATCATAGATGCATCAAAGATGGATCATTGATGCATCATAGATGAATCATAGATGCATCATAGATGCATCAAAGATGGATCATTGATGCATCATAGATGCATCAAAGATGGATCATTGATGCATCATAGATGAATCATAGATGCATCATAGATGCATCAAAGATGGATCATTGATGCATCATAGATGAATCATAGATGCATCATAGATGCATCAAAGGATGGATCATTGATGCATCATAGATGCATCAAAGATGGATCATTGATGCATCATAGATGAATCATAGATGCATCATAGATGCATCATAGATGCATCATAGATGGATCATAGATGCATCATAGATGCATCATAGATTCATCATAGATACATCATAGATGCTTCATAGATGGAACATAGATGCGTCATAGATGGAATGCATCATAGATGGAACATAGATGCATCATAGATGGAACATAGATGCATCATAGATGGATCATTGATGCATCATAGATGAATCATAGATGCATCATAGATGCATCATAGATGCATCAAAGATGGATCATTGATGCATCATAGATGAATCATAGATGCATCATAGATGCATCATAGATGAATCATAGATGCATCATAGATGCATCAAAGATGGATCATTGATGAATCATAGATGCATCAAAGATGGATCATTAATGCATCTATGATGCATCAAAGATGGATCATTGATGCATCATAGATGCATCAAAGATGGATCATTGATGCATCATAGATGAATCATAGATGCATCATAGATGAATCATAGATGCATCATAGATGCATCAAAGATGGATCATTGATGCATCATAGATGCATCAAAGATGGATCATTGATGCATCATAGATGAATCATAGATGCATCATAGATGCATCAAAGGATGGATCATTGATGCATCATAGATGCATCATAGATGCATCAAAGATGGATCATTGATGCATCATAGATGAATCATAGATGCATCATAGATGCATCAAAGGATGGATCATTGATGCATCATAGATGAATCATAGATGCATCATAGATGCATCAAAGATGGATCATTGATGCATCATAGATGCATCAAAGATGGATCATTGATGCATCATAGATGAATCATAGATGCATTATAGATGCATCAAAGATGGATCATTGATGCATCATAGATGAATCATAGATGCGGATTATTGATGCATCATAGATGCATCAAAGATGGATCATTGATGCATCATAGATGCATCAAAGATGGATCATTGATGCATCATAGATGAATCATAGATGCATCATAGATGCATCAAAGATGGATCATTGATGCATCATAGATGCATCAAAGATGGATCATTGATGCATCATAGATGAATCATAGATGGATCATTGATGCATCATAGATGAATCATAGATGCATCATAGATGCATCAAAGATGGATCATTGATGCATCATAGATGCATCAAAGATGGGTCATTGATGCATTATAGATGAATCATAGATTCATCAAAGATGGATCATTGATGCATCATAGATGCATCAAAGATGGATCATTGATGCATCATAGATGCATTAAAGATGGATCATTGATGCATCATAGATGAATCATAGATGCATCATAGATGCATCAAAGGATGGATCATTGATGCATCATAGATGCATCAAAGATGGATCATTGATGCATCATAGATGAATCATAGATGCATCATAGATGCATCAAAGATGGATCATTGATGCATCATAGATGCATCAAAGATGGATCATTGATGCATCATAGATGAATCATAGGTTCATCATGGGTTCAATATGCACATCATTCATACAATACAGAGCCATTTAGTACAACAGGAACGTAGCTAATGCCTGTACAATATAAGTAACGGACTGATTGTATTAAGCTGCATCAGGGGATCAATATACAGTTCGTTCTTACAATACAGAGCCATTTAGTACAACAGGAACGTAGCTAATGCCTGTACAATATAAGTAACTGACTGATTGTATTAAGCTGCATCAGGGGATCAATATACACATCATTCATACAATACAGAGTCATTTAGTACAACAGGAACCTAGCTAATGTTTGTACAGTAAGTAACTAACTGATTGTAGCTGCATCAGGGGATCAAATAAATATATTATATTGAAATATATTTAATGTAGCTTTTGAACGGCACTACTATAGTAGTTAAAGAAATAGCACTTATATTGGGTAGGAGTTTTTAATACTTTTTATAGCTAAAAAAAGAATACAATTGGAATTCAAAGCTCGGTTGGAAATTCGCCAAAGGCTCCGCACTATGATTGTTGGATATTTTAGGTTTCATGATTTTTAAATCCAGTCCATATTTATATTCTTCCGTTTCAAACAAAACCGAGCCCAAGTAATTTTCCGCTATTCAGCCGCTCTTCGCGATAACGAAGGTATGCGGCCTTTGCCCTCAACACTGATATCTTTCCAAACGACGCAGTCCACTGTCGTCCGCCGCTGAACTATCACCATATTTACTATCGTATATCCGCATCATCTTTTCAACATCCCGCAATTTTTACCTTTTTTTCTTTAAATTAATCAGTCTGTACAGTGCTAATAGAAGTGACAATAGTTTTGTTTTTATCCCAAGAAGAAATTATTTTTTGTTTATTTAACGGACAATTGTAATAGTGCAAGTAGGTCAACGTGTACATGGACAGTCCTCGTCGACGCCGCCATTGCCCAGTGCTTCAAGTCAGGTGGGGTACCCCAAACCAAACATCTCTTCAGCTTCACTAAGGTCTGTGACAGCAATTCAACATTGTTTAGCACTTTAAAAATTAGCCTAATTAAGACTGATTAATTTCATTCTATGTACATATTTTTCTTATTATACCAAACATTTTTTGGGCCTCATCGAACCGGATTATTTTACCAGTTTCTGGTTAGAACATAATTTTATTTATTCCTACCACGAATACTTGTAATATCACTTCATTTTTTACGTATTCTAGCTGAATGGTATTTCATTTCGATTTCGTTTCTCATTGCGTGGAATAATTTTGCTCATTCCGCCATTTTGTATTTGTGCTCCTTTTCCTGTACGATTGTGAGTCCAAATTGACATTCCTGTTCCTGTTTCAAATAGACTATTCCAATATTCCTTCCTGGAATTTCCTGTCCGCTAACCGCTACGTCACTGCCACAGCCATCTACGACGTCGAGTCTACGGCTACAAATATCAAGACTTCACTACCGCATCGCTTGTCAGCCTGTCAGTTCACTTTAGCTGTCAGCTTGTCAGATTTTTGTTTACATTACTACATTTGAGTGATAGTCAGAATAACCTCAAATCTACTCAAGATTGACTTTGATTTCGAACTTATTGACTGATTCAAATAATTATCATTGCAGTTAATAAGTAAACAAATAATATAACTGATATTATTTTCAATGGTTTTAATGTGCACTGGATTAATATGAGAAATACCTATGTGAATATTTTGCTGATGATAGATTACGACAAGTAAGTTATACTGCACATATACTTGGAAATATTTCTTAAACTATTTAAGCCACAAAATAGTTTGGATTATTGGTATAAATAGTTAACCTATTTTGTTAAGAAAGCATCTCTTATTATTATGTATTTGATAGCACACCATTAAGTTGTACTACCTATGCAGTGTTGCTTTTGCCTGTGCTACCCATAGCCTAAGCATAGACTATAGGCCTAACTTGTGCATTTGAGAATTTGATTAAATTGAGGAAAGTCAAATTATATTTTATTGTCTTATCATTACTGCAGATTTGTTTTGTGCTGAATATTTCCTATGTTTAATTTTCTTTCAACATGAGGTTTTCTTCCTTCACCAAACAGAGTGAACTTATTCAAGCAAGGCTTGGGTCAATAAATAAACAAGTCAATGCATTGAAAGAAACTCAGGTTGTGACTACTTTAAGCGAGCAACAGATTGCTAAACTTAAACTCTTGTCTCAAAGTGCAATAACCAAGCACTCAGAATTTGAGAGAATAGTAAATAAACTTTTTCAAACTACTCCCACTCCTGAAGATATTCAAGATGATAAAATTACTTCACTGCAAGAAAAAATTTCTGATTATTTTGTTGAGATTCAGTCAAACTTTAGTTTGTTACTTCCACCAGTTAAACTTGAAGAGTCACGCCTAAATGACTCTACTTCCGAGGTAGGCCCTACTACTCCTACAGTTAATCTGACTGTGAAATTGCCGCAAATCAAACTGCCAACATTCTCTGGCAATCCTGAGCAATGGGTCTCATTTCATGGCCTGTTTGAAAGTACTGTACATAATAATAAAACAATTTCTAATGTTGAGAAATTCTCATATCTCATAAGCTGTCTTTCAGATGAACCTTTGAACTTAGTTAAGTCTATACCACTAAATAGTGCTAATTATGTAATTGCTTGGCAAACCCTGCTTAAGAGGTACCACAATACAAGGCTCTTGATTTCATTACATTCTACTAACATCTTGGACCTACCGCAGCTTACTAAGCCTAATGTTACACAACTTAGGAATTTTATTTCAATTTTTAATGGAAATCAGCAAGCTCTTAAAGCACTTGGCCATAACATAACTGATGACAACCTGATCTTAAGTACACATATTTTGAGAAAGCTTGATTCCGCTATGCGTTCAGATTTTGAACAAAAACGAGATGACTCAAAACAGGTTCCTTCTGTCACAGAAATAATAAACTTTCTGGAAAATGAGTGTTCTTACAGAGAGGCGGCTAACTTAGGCTCGACCTCACATGCTAATTCTTCCCTTCAGTTAAAAAACTATGGAAGTAGTAAGAACATGCCTTATCTAGGTAGGCAAACCGCTAGTCCCAAGCCAAGCAAAGTTGTAATGCTTTCTTCTAATGACAATGAACAAGCTCATACTTGTGCTTACTGCAATGGAGCATCGCATAACATTTTTCGCTGTGATGTTTTTGGTGCCTTATCACCACACGATAGGTTCAACTTCATTAAGAACAATAGCCTATGTGTTAATTGTTTAGGACGACATTTCTTAGGCTCATGTAAGTCATCCAGTTCGTGTCGAGTTTGTTTTAAGCGACACCATACGCTACTGCATTTTTACAAAACGGACCAGCCTATAATGAAAAAATCTGTTAAGCCCTCGAATAAGACTCAGGCCAATTCCACAACACAATTGAAGGCTCCTGTACCGCAAGGATTTGAATCAAATACACTCTCTGCTCATGTAGACACTGGTGCTGCCAGCCACAACTGTACTGTACTTCTTGCCACTGCATTGGTAAAAATTTCTACCTCGAATGGTCATAATATTATTGTCCGAGCTGTGCTTGATAGTGCATCACAAACGAGTATAATATCTGAACACTGTGCCAGTATGATTCACATTCAGCGTTCGTCTGTTGGCGTTCACGAGATAAAGGGCATTGCCTCAGCTCGAATAAAGCCTAAGGGACTTTCCTTTGTAAATATTTCTTCGCTTAACGGGAAAACACTTGCTACGGCACATCCTGTCCTCATACTTGATAGAATTACCAATGATATGCCTAGTGTCAAGATATCTTCTGAAATAAAGGCTCAAATCAAAGAATACGCACTTGCCGATCCCAACTTCGACACTCCTGGACATTTGCTCATCGGTGCGGATCTGTTTGCTCAAACTATTATTGGATCTGCCACCAGTCTTGGTGATCGTATGCCATACACTATAAACACTATTTTTGGATATGTTGTCCTTGGGAACGTGCCTACTTCACAAGACGGCCAAACCTTCAGTGGATTGACGACTTTACTTTCCATCAATGATCTTACACTTCATGAAACACTTCAGCGATTTTGGGCATTGGAAGAACCACCTGCTTGTTCTAAGCTATCCCCAGAGGAAATGGAATGTGAAGATCATTTTTTGAAAACTCACTCTCGTGACGAGACGGGAAGATATGTTTGTTGTTTACCGTTCAAAGAAAATCCAGTAAAACTAGGAAATTCTTCTACAGTTGCTTTACAAACTTCAAATCGCTTGAACGTAAGTTTCAATCGCAACCTGATTTCAAAGAAAAGTACATTGAATTTATGAATGACTACGAATCCTCTGGTTAAATGAAACCCTCAAACTTATTTGATCTAAATAACCAATATCATTGCTTCTTACCACACCACGGTGTCTTTAAGGATGGAAAGATACGTGTTGTATTTAATGCGTCCTCTCAAACTTCAACTGGTGTAACACTTAACAGTCTACAGCATCAAGGACCCAAGTTACATAATTAAATAACAGACATAATTCTACGTTTTCGTCAAAATAGGATCGCCTTTGCTTGTGATATCAAACAGATGTTCCGTATGATCTCTATTCATGAACAAGACCAACGTTTTCAACTCATCTATTGGAGAGAAGAAATGTCACAGCCGCTTCGAGTTTTTCAGTTGACAACCGTTACTTATGGTATGACTTCTTCGCCATTTTTGGCTAATCGAGTAATACAACAATTAATTCATGATGAAGGAAAGAATCATGAACTTGCTGCTCATGCACTTAAACGACAAATTTACGTAGACGATGCGCTACTAGGCAGCGATACTGTTGAAGAAGCTGCAAAATTACAGCAAGATGTAATAAACCTTTTACGAAAAGGAGGCTTTGAACTTCGCAAATGGGCGTCTAACAATAGCCAAATATTGGAAAATTTACCCCCTCAACACTGCTTATCAACTGACTCACCTTGTGTTAGTATTCTTGGACTGAAGTGGAATCCACACTCAGACACATTCTCATATGCAATTTCTGAAGCTCCATTGATTTTTACCAAAAGAGCAATTTTGTCTTCCATCGCTAAGATGGACAAGATGCTCCAACAACAAGACAACAACAAGATGTAACAGGCATGCTTACCCCTGTTATTTTTTGGGCTAAGGCTCTCATGCAGCATATATGGTCACTAGGCCTAGATTGGGATAATACTCTTCCTAGTGATATTATCGACAGATGGTCAACTTTTGTCAACGAACTTCCTGAGATTGAAAATTTGGAGATTGGCAGGTACATATCTCTGAGTGATGCGGTTAATATTCAGTTGCATGGATTTTCAGATGCAAGTGAACTCGGTTTTGCTGGATGTGTTTATCTACGAACTGAGAACCCGCAAGGCAGTATATATGTCAACTTATTAATAGCCAAGTCACGTGTGGCACCCCTGAAACGTATCACGATTCCTCGCCTTGAACTGTGCGGAGCACATATTTTAGCCAAACTGTTACACTACTGTGTTGATCAACTCTCAGATCGCTACAAGATAGATTCTGTTACCGCTTGGAGTGACTCCACTGTGGCTCTTTCATGGATTCACACCCCTTCTCATCGTTTGAAGTTATATGTTGCAAATCGTGTTGCACAGATTCAAGAATTGACCCCTTCCTGCATATGGAAACACATTTCTACTCTTGAAAACCCCGCTGATGTTGCCTCTAGAGGATTAACCCCATCTCTTCTTATTCATAACAAGCTCTGGTGGTCTGGACCCACATGGCTTAAGAGTTCATCTGATTCATGGCCTCAACCATCGAGTCATCTTCCCGAAGAGGAACTCCCAGAAATTAAAACCACAACACTAAATCTTCTTACGATAGCTGAAGATCAAGATCTGAAGTTTATCAATAAATTCTCTTCATGGACTAAACTACTTCATGTCATGGGCTACGTTTTACGTTTTATTTCCTGCTTGAAAACTAAGCAAAGGATTACTCATTCTCTCACACTTGAAGAGTTAGAAGTATCGAACAAACGGATTTGTTGGCTTGTTCAAAGAGAGAGTTTCTCTGAGGATATTAATTCCCTGTCAAAGAAGAATGTGTGTTCTTCTCGCATTCAACGCCTTTCACCGTTTATGGATGATGAAGGTTTGTTAAGAGTTGGAGGACGACTGAAACATTCTGAGTTGCCGTACAGCGCCAAGCATCAAATTATCTTACCAAAGGATCATTTTGTTGTAAATTTGATAATTGATTATCATCATCGCATCTTTCTTCACTGTGGACCAACACAACTCCAAGCTGTTCTTCGTGAGAAATATTGGATACTTTCTGCTCGTAGTATCATACGCTCCAGGATTTTTAAACGCCTGAGATGTTTCAGAATGAAACCTAAGCCAAACACACCATTGATGGGAGACTTACCTTCCCCAAGAGTGGTAGCAACCCGACCTTTTAATGTTACTGGAGTCGACTATGCCGGACCATTTACAGTGAAATTGTATGTCCTAAAAAGGCTTCAGCCTATTAAAGTTTATCTTTGTCTATTTGTCTGCTTTGCAACGAAAGCCGTACACTTAGAAGTTGTGTCGGATTTGTCCTCAAAAGCTTATATAGCAGCTCTTACACGTTTTATTTCCAGACGTGGTTCAGTGAAGGAAATTCATAGTGATTGTGGAACCAACTTTGTCGGAGCAGCTGCTGCACTTCACAAATGTTTTAACAACCTCCTTTGCAATCCAGTAACTCACCGTTTTGCTGAAGAAAACAACATTTCTTTCAAATTTCTGCCTCCACACGCGCCTCATCAAGGTGGCTTGTGGGAACGAGCTGTTAGGAGTTTTAAGCATCACCTTCATAGAGTAATCGGTGGCCAAATCCTGACTTATGAAGAATTCATAACTCTCGTGTCACGTGTCGAAGCAATATTAAATTCAAGACCGCTTACCCCTCTCTCTGGAGATCCGAATGACTTAGAGTCTCTAACCCCAGGACACTTTTTAACTGGTGGACCTCTGAAATCCATGGTTGAACCTCAATATGATGAAACTTCTTGTAACCGCTTGAGGAGATGGCAATTAGTTCAGGCATTCTCTCAACACATCTGGACTCGATGGTCCCAAGAGTATCTGCATACTCTACAGCATCACTCTAAGTGGACGAGTAAAACAGAGAACCTCAAGATTGGTGACCTTGTTGTTATTCATGAGCCTAACACTCCTCCCCTACAATGGAAACTTGCAAGAATCACCGCAGTATCTCCAGGAGCAGACGGAATTGTACGAGTGGTCCATCTACGCACCGCTACAGGGAACTTCAGTCGGCCAACCGTCAAAGTTTCCCTTCTTCCTACCAATTAATTCCTAAGCATTCCCTTTCACCCCCTTTCAATTTATTTTCATTTGTCTTTTCCCATTTTTCAGTTTTTTCATTGAACCAGGTTGGTTCAAGGGGGGCGATATGTTGGATATTTTAGGTTTCATGATTTTTAAATCGAGTCCATATTTATATTCTTCCGTTTCAAACAAAACCTAGCCCAAGTAATTTTCCGCTATTCAGCCGCTAACGAAGGTATGCAGCCTTTGCCCTCAACACTGATATCTTTCCAAACGACGCAGTCCACTGTCGTCCGCCGCTGAACTATCACCATATTTACTATCGTATATCCGCATCATCTTTTCAACATCCCGCAATTTTTACCTTTTTTTTCTTTAAATTAATCAGTCTGTACAGTGCTAATAGAAGTGACAATAGTTTTGTTTTTATCCCAAGTAGAAATTATTTTTTGTTTATTTAACGGACAATTGTAATAGTGCAAGTAGGTCAACGTGTACATGGACAGTCCTCGTCGACGCCGCCATTGCCCAGTGCTTCAAGTCAGGTGGGGTACCCCAAACCAAACATCTCTTCAGCTTCACTAAGGTCTGTGACAGCAATTCAACATTGTTTAGCACTTTAAAAATTAGCCTAATTAAGACTGATTAATTTCATTCTATGTACATATTTTTCTTATTATACCAAACAATGATTGTCATGCAAATCACCTGTTTAAGAGTTTTGCTGGTATTGCTAACATAAGAGACACGGCGTCGATTGCACAATAAATTCCGTTTGCAACGATTATATAATTGTTTTAAGATAACCCTCCGGAAATTGCCAGATTTTTAGAATTGATTAAACGCTATTTTACCAAAAATTACAAAATAGTTAATCAGCTCTTCGTTTTGAAGTGCACTTTTGATGACGGTAATTTATGTTAATTGTGTAAGTATCTTTTGCGGATATTTTTCATCACGAATAGTAAAAACCCAAATTTTTGGAGGAAGATCTTTGCAAAGATTACGTAAATAACATAATTTAGCCGGTTTGAAATAATGGATATTAATTAATTGTAAAGCTGACCAGTACAAAAATATTTATTATAAAGTGTTAAGCAATATTTCAAATAAGAGGAACTATAAAACTCGGGTGTAAAGTATTAACAATTCAATGTAACAAAACATAATCACGTAGTAGGCTAGTATGCAAAAATAACCTGAATTGTTTTGTGGTTTTTGCTATTTTTAAGGTAAATTAACTTAAATATAAAAGCTAACATTGTTTGAAATTAACAGTAATACAATAGAATAACTATAACACATAATAATTGTTCAGAAATCAAGAATATCTTTTTACAAAATGCAGGGTTACATAACTGGAAAACGTCAGTACAACTACAACTAAAATATTGTTGTTGTTTGTTGTGTTGTAAATATTGTCGGAACAAATGTATCTATCTGAAAACAAACTGAAAATTGAAGCTAATAGAATATGTTGTACATTTTCCACTCACGTGCTCAAAACACCGCACGTGGAAAACGGTAGATTCTGGGGGAAAACTGACTTGAGACTTGGGGCGGGGACAATAGCAATCCCTCAATCAATTTGGTCCTCTCAACGGCAACTGTTGACTTAAGCTAAGGGACTGAGCATTTCATACATTACCTCCCCCAAAAAGCGCCCCTAACCGCTCCCCACAGGAGTATAGGGAGTCCCTCGGCACTAGATTTACAAGTCAAATCGTCAACTCGCAAAGAAACCGCAGGTGACGTTTAAATCGCTTCGTAACGTTTCGAGAGTTATTTCGAATCGTACCTTTCAGTATGTAAATGGCATTGTAGGAATTCAAGAAATTGTCGGAAGGGAGCGTATTTAAAAAGGGGACGACGAGGTGGTTTAAATCTTTGCAAAAGCATTGACAACAAAGTTTTACCGTCGGAATTAATTTGCCATAAAGCAGGATTCACATAAAAATCCAATCAAAATCAAAATCAAAATGTCCGCAATAAACCTTTGAACAACATTAACTCACCATCACCAACAATGAACTTCAAACAAAGAAAAATCCAATATTGCTATCTACCAAATATTTTATTATTAACATTTCCATTACTAAGATCAGAGGATTATTAAGTTGAGAAGTTACAAAAATGTGATGACAAAAAGCAAAAGTAACTAACAAGTATGAAATATAATTATAGCTGTAAAAATGTTTTTTGTATACTGTTTTTGCTTGATAGAACGGGAATATTTTTGTATATAAGCGCGTGGAAAATAAAAAAAACATAGTTTAAACTATGACAAATGTGACGTTTTTTAACAATATTTTTCATTGAAAGAAAACCATAAAAAAATTACAACTTGATAAGAAAATGTCCAAAACAAAGTGTCTTATCAATATTTAATAGTAACAGTTTTATGTTACTACAGTTTTATAAAACTTTGAGTGAATATGACATAAACATGACCCAAAGAGTAAATCACGAAATTTATTTCTTATTTTTATATCTTATTGTAACCTATGTATGTGAATTGGCAGTATAATTTTAAAACAACAGCAAAGTTACCAACGGTTTTTGGAAGGTTTGGGTTTGGGGGTTGTAAGGGTTTTTGCCTCCACATATCACCTGACCACAGGTGTTCGGGTAACCAAGCTGTTAGGCTAATTGCTTGAATGATGTAAAAACACCCTTCCTGCAGCTGATTAAATAGCCTCTCATCGTGTAGACGTCTGAGAAAGTAATTTGTGGTTGGGTTGACAACCTAAAAGCATTCATTAATTAATTTTGGTTACAGGAATTGATGGAAGTTGTTGATACGTTTTTTAAATGAATATTGATTAGGTTTTCAGGTTGAGAGATCTTCATTTATTAGTCTTTACAGGATCTTTGAAACATGTGGTCATTGATGAAAAAAATGTATTACATTTTCTACAATATATTTAAGAAGGTACAGAAGCTAAACAATCATTTCTTAAAATTGAAAATATTCAATGTTCAACCCAAAACAATCAGAAACAATAATAGCAAAATGGCTGAAAGACCATCAAAGAGTAGTAGATATGGTCGAAGGTTCTCTTCAATACACATATGAATAAAAAAATGTTACTAGGTTAATATTTCTAAGAACAGTAGAACAATTTACATCTAAGTTTGGATCAAAGTCTAATAATTTAAATGAATGTAAACTACGTCATGATGGTCCCTTGGTTAAAATGTAAGAAAAACTTACTTTTAGTAAGTTATCTAATAAACTATTTTTTTGTTCTGTAGAGAGTGTCTTGCAAGTTTAACTACGAACCAAAAAGATAAAAAATGATGATCGAATGTTTATAAGTTACCACCAACTCATGTCCCAAGTGAGCTAGCAGCTCTATTGGCATCGTTAGACGAGTAGACGATCTTTAGCAGCACAATACCAGCTTCAATTCGCTGCTTTTGATTGACAATTGTAACTTCCGCAGGGAGTTCAACAATGCCTATCGCCGGCGGCAACTTGAGTAGGTACTCCACACAATAAGACCAATACCAATACACCCGCGGGATACCACGCCCTTATTTTCTACGTTTACAAACCAATGCAGGCCTTTAGGAGAGTACAAGAGTAGGAAAAGCAGCTCTTGCGGCCACCAATCAGAGAGCAGCATTTCATCCCCACCCTTCCCCCTAGGCCATGCCCCCTTTTGTCCCACGTGGTCGCCCTCTGGTGTCCCACGTGGTCTAATCTCACTTTTGTTTTCGCGCCAAACATCTAACCTCACTTTACGTATTGCATACGTAGGTTCCCGCCAAACGAAAAAAACTTCACCTTCCCGCCAAGAAACATAACCTCACTTTCGTGCTAAACGAAAAAACTTCTCCTTCCCGCCAAGTAACATAACCTCACATTTATTTTCGCGCCAGACGAAAAAATCACCTTCCTGCCAAGTAATATAACCTCACTTTCGCGCCAAACGAAAAAATCACCTTCCCGCCAAGTGACTTTCGCGCTAAACGAAAAAAACCTTACTTCTTCTCCGCCGATTCCCGCCAAACAACGTATTGCGTAGGTTCCCGCCAAGTTACATAACCTCACTTTTATTTTCCCGCCAAACAAAAAAAACCTCACCTTCTCGCCAAACGAAAAAAACTTCATGTCCCTAGCAAATAGTATATAGAAAACTTGTTGTGCACCCTTTAGGACAGGGTTTGGGACTGTCCGAGTGTCTGAAGGACACCCCCAGGTTCAGGTATTATATCGTATTGTACTTGTATCCAGAGGAACTGGCTTAGTATTATACCATATAATACCCCCCTCCCTTATTTTGAGGGTGCACTTGGAATTGAAAACGCAGTTATAATGTTACAAATATTTATTCTACAAGCAAGACACATTACTAATTTATAAAGAATTGAGTGAAGTGTTAAAAACTACTGAGCACTACTACTACTGAACAACATGCTAAAAACTAATGTTTATAAATAAGCACATTTGGGGAATTCCCCACCATCCCCGTACATTTAACACTATACAATTTAGAGTTTGTGAAACATTCTAGATCTTCGTCTGTGAGGAGGCTGGTGAACCTCGAGGGTAAAAATGTCACCCTCTCCTCGCCGGCAGATGTGGTGACGTGTAGTACGATCACCATGGTTCCGAATCTCGTGTTGATTCGTCTAGCAGATTGAATTTTCGCCGGCTCGGTCAGATCTTTGATGGGGACTTTCAAAGGGGAAGAGAGCACCTCGCAAGACGACAGCTTTGTAGAAAGATCCATCTAAAACCATATAATATTGTCGTAATAATATTGTATGGATAGTCGAGTGGTTATAGTGTTTGCTTTTAAATCTGGAGGTTGCTGGTTTGATCCCCGGTTGATCCCTAAAAACTATGGGAACTATGATAGTAAAGAGGACCTATGCTGTTATTTTTACACTACAAGCTCAATTAGTAAACTACAGCAGCGATATTTACCTTGAGAGAGTTGTGGAGTTGGTAGGATGTGGAGAGTGGCTACCCTCGGCAGATGCCTCTGGTTTTATACCGGGGTAGTGGGGAGCGCCCTAGGGCGGGGCTTAGAAATATAATTCTTTCCTGCCGAGGACGGCCTTTCTACAGAATGGACACCTAACAATACGATTAGCACAATTTTTACAAAGAGTGTGCCAGCAAGTCATTAATACTATAGTCGGTAGATTTTCAAAACAAATACGACAACTGATTGTTCCTGCAGAGGGCAATTCTTCATTAGAACTGGTATCGCTATCGATATCTCTAGTTCTGTTTATTCGCTCTCCAGTGGAAACTAGTATTGCTTCCAACGAGTCTCGGATGTCTTCCCAAATTGCGGGTGCTATACGGATCATTTCTGGGACATTTGTATCCTCCATAAAGTGGTTAGTTAGCCATAGTGTGTCCTGCAATTCCACTCTGACAGTCTGAACTACTGTCAAGATATCAATTAGTTCGTAACCTTCCGGTCGGCTACCACTCCATCTTTGTAAAAAATCGGCCAGCCTAAACTCTCGAATTTGTTGACGATCGGCTTCAACTTGGCACGATACACACCGAGCAGCAGACCGTCGCATCTGGAAACATAGGTAAGTGTTTATTGTATGCCTAAATGTATACTTATATGTATTTTCCCCAATCCCGATCTCCTTACCCTAGTTCTTCCTGTTGAGGTTGATGGTTCAGGGTGAGCTCGCATCCATTGCGGAAGGACTCTTGGCACCCCTAAAGATGTTGATGGTTGGGGTTCTTGAGATCTTTGTACAGGGGTCAATGTAGTGTAGACTGGTGGAGGCTGGTCCAAGCTCACGCGTGAATTATTAGCCGCATCCTCGGCTTCCACAAGAGCTCTGTCAATCGGAGATGTACGGTCTTCAGCCATCTAAATAAAAATATGGATATGTTGTAAATGCAGCTTAAATGGTGGATAAAAGTTTAACAAAAATCATACAAATAAACCCACCGCTTGGATAACGGATGTAGCTCGCTCGTCACTTAAAAATGTTGTACTTGTTAAAATATAATTTCTGTCTCTTGTCCTAGGAGGGGTTTCTTCCTGAAAAGAAACTCAAATCAGTTTACATTTTAATGTGTGTTTTGTTTAGTACTTTATGTTACTAGTACTTACTCTTGGACGTTTTTCTGGAGCAGCGTCAGAAGAGGACACTAGCATCAGTAGGAAAACACACACGTTGACAGGAGCCATGGCTTTGAGAAGCTTGCACGTGTTTTGTGCTTAAATAGGCACCCTTGTTCTAAATATAAAATCACAAGGGGAGATCCCCCCTTTAGGTACTTTTGACAGGAGGGAGAGAACCCTCTAGGTACTTCCGCCGCGTAGACTATGGAGTACGGACAGTGTTTAGTGAAATTCTGGTACTATCCGATATTCAATAGATTCATTTGCTGCAGAGTGTGTAATTCATTTTTGATTGATGGTGCTGATGAAGAATGTGGTTGGTTTGTTACAAATATCTGTGATTTGGACTTTGACAAACTCAAATGTTTTGTTTGTGGAGAGATTCTACCCGTTCTTTGGAGTTTAGACAAGTGACCCAGTTTCCACACCATGGTAAGCTGTTAGGCTAGGCCGTAGGGTCCCAGCGCGTTCTTTTTGTTAACCCAGAGCTTCACCAAGAGTCCTAACCTCTGGGGTAGGCTGCCCCAACCATCGCAGCCTACGGTGATGACCACTCCATAACAGATTTGCCACCTCCCATTTTTTGGTCCTTTGACAAATGTAAAGGGTTATTTACTCGGTGAAGCCTTTCAATTAACCCTTTTTGCCACTGACAAAGGATATTTTACTTTTATATGTTTTTTGTCTCTGTCAACCCGTTCATTTTGAAAGTCATCAGGCTATTTACTAGGCGAACCGTTCATTTTAGCCTACGTCATTTCATTTACTAAGAATGACAGAGATTTAAAAGTTTTTGTTATTTTTTTGTCAGATTATAGTCCGAGGTGAGAGGGAAATTAGGTGACATGGAGGATAACGCAATGTTTTACGATTTTTAGGTCAACCTCCGTACCAGCCCCTGGACTTATGGGTTTTAAGCCTGCCTGTTGGGCGAGTACACATACTCACACACACTCACACATAGGGAGGATAACGCAATGTTTTACGATTTTTAGGCCAACCTCCGTACCAGCCCCTGGACTTATGGATTTTAAGCCTGCCTGTTGGGCGAGTACACACACACACACACACACACACACAAGGAAACACCTCGAACTATAATCCGTTTTTTAATAAGGAACATCTCTATCCATGTACATTAAATGATTATCTACAAAATTACTACTTACATCTTGATATAAAACTACATTGTCCCAATCTACTTTACTTGCAAAGTCGTGGATAAAAGATTCCGACAACTTTTGATATTTACATACAATACTCCAGCACCCGTCAAAGTTTACAGCCATTTCCCGAAGAAAGTATTCGGGGAATTTCTGGCGCTTTAAAATTGGAGCCCAGTTCACTCTGTGAAAGTATATTCTGAGCATTTCAATGGAAAAATCATAATAGGACGATAAAATTTCCCAATCTAAAAATCTACTAAATTTCATGACAAATTTGTCTGTTAGAACCCCGTGGGGCTCTTTGCTCTCCTGAGACAACAGTGACCAGGCGTTCTCCATCTCCAAGCTCATACTGACCGGTTTTATGGAGTGAAAGGTTTAAATAGTACTGTAGAGTGTAGGCTGCGCTGAAAGCGCACCTTTTATGGTCACCGGTGACACAGCTTATTCCCGGTAGGCAGAAATTGTAAATGGACGGGCCAGAAATTTCCCGTGCGTTGGGATGAAACCCTCGCAAAAACTCTGCCTTTTCTCTGCCTTTTGTGTAAATAATTTTAAAAGGAATGCAAAGTGCTGTAATTAAACCTTCATTGTACGGTACAGACCCTTCATTCCAACGGATACCGTGATGCCGAGTTAACCAGCGAGCGGTTCTTTGCATTTTTTCATTTAAATTTGTAATACTATAAGGTGGTTTGAAAATAATTTGGCAGTTTAAAGAGCCACCGACAACGGCCAACTCTTTAATTATAAATTTGTTATCGTTATCTATGAAGGCTTGAAACTCAACTACTGCAAACGCCATTTGGCCACCTTTTGTACAGTGATATCTCGTTAAACAAACGTTCGGCTATTAAAGTAGGTAACTGATCTGTACACTCGTTCACACCGGAAAGGACTTGATTGATACACTCTTTGATTAAATCGTCCCGGTAAAAAAGCTCCCTAAGTGAAATGTAAATTAGAGGGAGGTTATTAACAAACATGCACCATTCATTCTGGTTGAGAGTTATAGAGTGCTCGCCGTCAGAGACGTAAGCATACTGATGACCAAAGACCATGTTAACCCTAATATCCTCCCCCGTATCTACTTTGAACGAGTATTGGTTCTTACCCTCGAGTGCTAGGGTGACGTCATTAAAGTGAGCTGCAAGCTGACAAAATGCATCGTACGACCAATAAACACAACCTTTTCTACCTTTAAATAATACTCCGAGCCCTCTATTTAGAAAAATCCCCGTCACGACACATTTTGTTAGGTCATTATCCAAATGATAGTCTGATTTCAAGAAAACCCCAGTTAGTAAATTTATAGGTTCCTTGCTCTTGGGAATGAGCATCGGCTCTATACTCACATCCGCTCCCTGCGACGTCATCGCTCATACTAAATTTTCTTTAAACGGTTACCTTATTAACAGTACCTGTCAGTAATGAATATGTCATGTGAGTATCGTGTAAAAGTAAACAGTACGCGGACGTATTTGCTGTAAAGGCTGTACCCGACTCAAACTCTACTCGCACATCAATAGGGCCCGATTTTATGGAATCATTTTGCTTTGAACAGTCAATAACGTACAGGGGTGCTTTATCTTTGTATTTTTCTTTGTCCACTGCTGGATAGCTTTGTTTCCCGTAGTACGAAGAATGGAAACGGAAAAACATTTCATAGAAGATGGACCAATCACCGTGAATGTTATCATATGGATAGTACTGCGAATTTAAATAAACTTTAATATTTTTTAGATCGCAAGCATCAAAGCATGACATGTCCTTTTTTATGTCATTCTTGCGACTAGTCTGAAATCCTATGATTACGTAACGGGGTTTTTCAAGCTGACTGGAGGTCTTTACAGTCCACGATTGTAAAGTGGTCTGTGGTACTGATGGATACTCGTGCAGTTCCCACGATCTAAACGGTAAATGCACTTTTGTATCTTTTTCAATCATCTTTAGTAGTTTCAAACGGTAAGGATCAGATACGGTAACGTGTGACACCCTCCAGTATACCCCTGTAATTTCCAAAACTACTTCAGCAGCATTTGTACTGTGCACTGCGTTTAAATCGGTAGATGACCGCAAAAGGATCAATTCTTGTCTGACATTAGCAATTACACGCTTATAGTCCTCGGCAAAACCCAGCAACATGTGCAAAGGAACACTGAACGAAAACTCTGTAATTTTCTCCGTTTTCCCAGAACCTAACCAACAAGCGTTTTTTAAACTTTCTAGTTCACCCTGTTGAACCGATAACAGGTTTTTAATGGTGGTTGTTATACCTACATTTTTTATTCGATCGACCTCGACACCCCCGATTTCATATCTAATATCGTCAAAAAGAAACGCCACAGCATTATTGACAAGATGAACTTCTGCAGCAGTTCCATCCTGTTTCTTTCCGCTAACTCTGCCCACGATATGGAGGGTACTGTCAAACGGTGCAGTTATTATGTCCTGTTGACTGATTGGTATACGTATTTCATCGTTATTCTTAAAGGTCGATGAAGCGTACGGTTTATGAGTGTGAAACTCAATACCTGTGATTACATCACTGTACTCTGCTTTATTTTCTATGTCCAGCATTTTGAACTTTAAATCCTAATGAGCGCAAAAACTTTGTATTGGTTGATGTTAATCGTACAGTGTCTTGACGCTTACTGATGGGTAAAGATTTTGTAACCTCCCTAAATACCAAACCCATTTTTCCTCCTTATATGCAGTCTGATGGATATATTTTCGTTTCTCAAGTTGATTCTCTCACCGTTTTGATCTTTGAGAGTGATTGTAACGTTGTTTATCCTCTTGACGTTCACAGGCAAATAAATGATTGTGTTGGGTACCTCCACTATTTTATAGCCCGGACCCACGTTTGGGTAGAACTCGTGTATAACATGGCCCTCAGCTCCATTGTCATACGAACCTCGAACTATATTACACTCTACGCGTATTACGTTAACATTAATGATGCTTACTGTTCTGTCGGAAACGTGTTTTTCACCTGCTTTCAAAATTTTACTATCAAAACCCAGTAGAGGAGCAAGCGTGTTACTTTGTGTAAAATCAATAGCTTGGCTACACTTTATTTCCGATTTTAGCGTATTGTTATTTGCTTTCAATTCCAATTCCACATCCTTCCCTACTTTTTCTTTTAGAGCAGTTTCTAAATCTTCAATCTCATATGCACCTTCAGCTATCTCAATCATCCTACCATCACCGTAATAAAATTTGTTATTTTTACCCGCTTCAATATTTGGGATAGAGTGAAACGTCATCAAGTCTATAAGACCAATCTCCCATTCTCCTTCACTAACGTCAACAGGTGGGAAGTAATCTTTTGAAACATATGAACCTCTTCCACTCAAGCTAAACATTGTCGAGAAACTGTAGGCACAAGTGTCCGCATACAACTGAATTGAAATTTTGCTTCCGCTCGTAGTTATAGTAAATGTCGCAGTTACCAAAATACTGTAAAAGTTCACGTGGGGGCTTGAGATTACCAAAACTATCGAAATAGTACACGATATCTTTTACCTTTTTATAACACACCCAGTGAGTACCGTTGCCGAAACTAGAATCCAAGTTTACAATAGCCGATCCATTTTCTTTTGGTGCGCTAGGTAGAGTGTCTCTCATATAAACTCCTCTAAAGTGTGGTATACGTAGTTCTTTTGCATAGTGTAATAAATCATAATTTGTCAAAGGCCTTATTGGGATCGAGCTTTTTTTTTACCAACTCTTTTCTTTGTCTTTTTCTTACCATCTCCTTGTTTTGGGTAAGGCCTTAGGTACAAACCTTTACCCTTTGGGTACGGTCTAAGGTACAACCCGTTTCCTTTGGTAGGAGATTTACGCTTAACTGGGCTTTTCTTCTTCTTTTTACCACC